>NC_047139.1:19688702-19988702 GCF_009829125.3 Periophthalmus magnuspinnatus | reverse complement strand
CCCCATTTTATGCTACAGCTCCTCTACTCCATAAAACTTTCAAAACACAAGAACACAAGTTATACACAGAATTTTGTTACAAAGAAAGAAAAAAAAAAGAGCACTTTTTAGACAGCTTTTCTTTCCCTTGAAACGCACAATGGCTTTAGTTAGGGGCGGGATGAGACGCAATTTCCACAAGTTGAAAAGAGACACTAGATTAGGTCCACAAACACAAAACAAGACATTAGCATTTAGCAAAACTTTTGCATTTTACAAGATTTTGACATAAATGATTATAAGTCAGTTGTGTGGTTCAGTTCATAATTTTAGCTTCACCATTTTTGACTAATTTTATTATTTGGCTGTCTTCTGTTTTAACTCCAGCTTCTCAAGAAATGTAACTGGCCAGCGTTTAACCCCTTTTTGGTCCAATCCAAATGTAAACACATGGAGAAAAACATCTCATAAGATCCTTTTCCTCATGAGATCTTGTCCCATTCCTACCTTTAATTAAAATTAACTCAATAAACTCCTGAAGTAAACAAATTGATGACTCGTTCTGTTCTGTGTGCCCCTTGTGGCTGATTTCAGACTGGCCGCATTAAAAGGACAGCTGCTCTTTGAGGAAGAATCCCAGAGTGAAGTCCAGACCGCACCAGCACTTTCAACTTCACCCTCCAGCACTTCCCAAAGCTCCAGCTCCTACAAAGTGCTGCCCCCTATAGGCCAGCCGGGACCAGAACAACCCAAGGAGTTAAGTCCCACACAGCCGGGCCAAAGACGAGTATCTGATGGCTACCTGGCACAGATGGAGAGAAAAAAGCTCTTGAAAACACAGCCTACATATAAGGTTGGTGGCTGTTTGTCCTCTTTACATTGCACATTTTAACCAGAATGCATTGTGTCACTCCAAAAACGCTTTCTCTAATCCTCATGAATTTTAAATTGTTGCGGCAAGGTTCAGCCAACACAATAGTCTTTGAACAATTTGTAGATGTTAGTTAGAAAAACACATTATGCAGTTTCACCACACAAAAGTGCCACATGGATTCCTGGCTTGAATAGCATAGCCCATTAATCCTTACATACAAGAGGTTACACAAATAAATGCCCTTTGAAGTCCCACATAATCCCCTGAGCTGTCTCTATACCGGCCTGCTTAATCCACAGGAGAGTTCTTGTGGGGCACAAAACATCAGCCTAATTGTCTAGCTCCACTAAGATACACTTAATTGGTATAAGATGATGAGGAGCTACATGGAGATGCGTTGGGAGATAAGGTGATTAGACTAGAGAAGGTGCAGAATGGTCTCACTAAAGATGGGTGTTTCCATTCATTTATTGTCCCGCTGTTGTTTCGTGCGTTCATCATCGGCTTGTTAGCGTCGACAGGTGGGTCTACAATGTGTATGTTGTACGGTACGGCTTTGAGGTTATGCCAACTTTCAGGACAAATGTGAAAAAGATCTGAAATTTCTGTTTGTTCATAATGTAGCAGTGATATTTTAGATTCAGTTTGGTGGTAGCTTTAAAGGTCAGTGTCTCAACATAAAGATGTGCTGGCTTTTAGTTTTCTACAATGGATATGTACTAGGGTTGTCAAAGTATGGGAAATCAGATATTAATCGATACTAAAACTATGATGTGATGATACAAATTGTGATCTCATTCCTGTGATCATATGTAATTTTGGTCAAATTGTCTTATCGTCATTCATTAAGTTTCTCTTGAAAGCTGTTTTATGCTCAGATGTAGACTTTTCCACCCAGACCTCCTATTGGTCAGCTCCAGGAATATCCCCAGTGAGTGACAGATGGATTTAATCAATAGGCTCTGTTCACTATGTCGCAAAGCTTATGCTGATGTTCATTAAATGTGTAAAACATAATATAAACAACCTATTAAAATTCAAATTAGTTAAAATAAAAACTACTCACTGTTTTTAAATGTAGAATACTTCAGTTTGTGGTGTTGTTTTCATATTTGTTATCCCTCAACGTTAACATTAGCATTAGCATTGAGACACAAATATGTCTCCTAAACACAGAAGTGTCCTCTGGGGAAGTATTCATTTTATTTGTGTAATGTTTAACATGTTGTCAGTGACATCCACCTGCAGCTCCCTGTCCACTGCCTGATCTTTAAATATTTATTCACTTTAGCGTGACTGTAAAAACTCTATAGAGATAAAATTGGACAGGAAGTAGTAACGCTAACAGTTATGTTACCGCTGTTGTGCACAGAGCCTCTTGCAGTGAAGTGTGAACTATCAGAAGAAGCGGATCACTTTAATGACCTCCTCAAGGAAATATACAGATATAAAGTGGGTCAGCCCCTTACTTGTCTTCATAAATATGTAGTTGACGGTTCCACAGTATGGCATTAAACATATATGTTTCCATAGAGCCAAGCAGGTGACGCCACTAGGCAAGTTACAAGTCAGATCTGCAGAGAGGTGCCCCTGCTCACGGTAAGAATACATATTTTTAGGGTATTTGTTGAATTAATACATGGACAGGGATTCAAACTGCCAACCTTCAGATAAGTGAACAAACACTCTACCAACTGATCTACTGTTGCCTATTTTAATACCATACTGTGGAACATTTGAGGCAAAGCAGTAACATTTCCATGGAGACAAGCAGGTTCCACCAGAAAAGTTACACAGTGAGTAAAGTTTGCGTGTTAATAATAAGCCAAATAGATAGTGCTGAGAAATAGGTCAAATGAATTCACATACACTACAGAAACATGAATTCGTTTGAGTTGAGCTTGTGTTGTGATCGTAGGTGGTGCCCTTTATGCCTTGCTCTGCTATTGAGAACTGAAGTGTAAAACGCTACAGTATATGGAAGCAGTGTCACCGCAGAGAGACTAATTGCTTGCATGTCTCTCTATGTAAGCCGCACTCGGATCGATTTAACAGAACAATGGCGGAAAACCGGAAGCCGCGATTATGTGCTTAGGTCTCTGTGCCCACTGGAGTCTTCACATGGTCCTCCTGTCGAGCCCACCAGGTCCCCACTCTCCCCCAACTCTCCCCTCGCTCTCCTCCCATCATGTCTGACCAGATTACAGAAGGCTTTGAACAGTGGGCTCACCGCACTGGCCTGGGAGCAGATAACTTGGAGGCTTGAAAAGAATAGATGTCCTGTGGTGTGTGTGACTGAGCACTAATTCGCAGCACATCTCAAATCCGTGTCTAAAACGCAGCCTGCGCTAAGTTACTTATTTTGAGTCTTGCTCGACTTTTATCCCGGGTAACAGCCTCCGAGCGTTTTGGGGAAAAAAAAAGTACAGTTTTTCTGACAAGCATTGCAATTAGATGCGATTAGATTAGCGATTTGTTATGTTTGAATCCAAGCGTTCTGTTCTAAGTTCATATTTTAAATGTGTGCAGACGAAATAGACTGACAAACTCATAAAAAAGTCACATATTTCAGAACATGTTTGTACAGATCAAAACTCTAGGGTTAGCCATTTTTATGAATAAGAGTAAGGGATTAAGGAAATTTTTTGTTTGTGGAAGAAATTATAATTCAAAAATGACAGCGTTTGTGATTTCCTGATTGCTTGTGCTTGTTTTTATAGTTACGTTATACATTCAGTCGTCTTTTTGTTAGTATTCACCTTATTCCAGAAGATGCCGTGGGTGCCGCTGTCGTCATTTGGGTTGTATTATTTTGAGGAGGTTGCTGATCTTGACAGTAAATACGCTCTATAGGGACTGTAGAGATGGTTTTAAGCCTCCAGAGACTCGAGGCAGTGTTGATTTGTTGGTCACAATAACTTTGAACATTTTACAGAAATCAACAATACTTTATATCAGATTTTAGCAGCAAAACTTTTCCCAAATCCTCCATTGAAAAGAATGGGATTCCCACTTAACCGGAAGTGCTATCATAAAAAATTTGTGGTTTTGATGCACTCATGGCAAAAGTGGGCATGGCTGAATAAGGTTGATAGAGCTCGGGATTGTGTCATTACATCTCAGGGGATTTTCAGTCGGCCCAATGTCAAACCAAGCATTCAAATGTATTCTGACACTACAGAGTAACAAATATAATTACAAGCAGCATATTTGGTTGTTCTATGGACATTTGACACTCCCAGCAGAGATTGTTTCGTCTATATTTTTTATGATCCGTTTAGTCTTAAAGGCATTTTAAACAGTTTGCAGTGGTCCAAAGTTATTCCTCACTTACCTAATTATTAACCATAATGAGTTTATAAGTGCTTTTCGCAATTCCCAGAGAGCAATTTTGCTGTGAAAGTAAAGCTATTAGCACGTCAACACACGCTTCCTGTTTCTCGGATGATAAAAGTGTTTTATTATTAGATGCAGACAGTACACAGTAGACTTATTTTGTTCTCAATAGCTTCTTATACAATATTGAGTACTGAGACGAAACATGGGGAAAAATCAGGTACAGGACTTAAAATCGTAATTTGTACAGTTAGTTCCAAAGCAGTAAGAGTAATATTTTTATCATTAACAAACAGGTACTCTAGTGCGTATTAAAGATGCAATTATTATTTTCTTTTTGTGAAATGTTCATGTCAAGAACTCTTTGTGAGGTCAGCCTGCTCTGTTCAAACCAGAAACATCCCAGAATGAGCGAGTGAAGAATGAGTATTACCTTACACAGAAGAACACTATATCTCCTAGCAAGAAAGACGAGTCTAATGCAGCCCTACCTCATACATATATATAGTTTTCGAGTTATTTTGTTCCACTGAATGTTCATAATGAACAGATAGTTTATTGAGTATGAGTCAGGCTTAGTAACAACTTAATTAATACCCTGACTCCCAAGGCCTAACCCATAACCTCTGACCCCTAACTCATGACCTGTAACTCCTTACCATAGACTGCAGCAGAAGTGGACTAAGTGACTGTGACATCGCCCACAGCGTTCAGCTCCAGTCAAATGAAACTCATTGAAGCTAGCAGTTACAGGGAAGAATTAGAAGAGTTGCATATCATAGCAACCAAAGAGCCAATCTGGAGCTAAGCTGTTGAAGTGATCTCAGGAGAAGAAGATGCCCGATTTGTCTATTGTTACTATTCATATCTTGATTTACAGACACAATAGTGAAATAAAAAAAACCCTGGATCATTTAGAGCAGGTTAATACAAAAATGTTAAGACCAAATGACGAACCTGACAGCAGTACTTATAGAGAGAGGGGCAACAGTTTTTCAATGTAAAGTGAATTGGAGCCAGAGATGGAGCCCGGAAGCGCTCCCATGATCACTTCCTATTTGGAATGCGGTGGCAATTTATATATACAGTTTATGGTCCTGATCCATAACTCCTAAATGAAGTAGTTACTGATCTTAAATAGCTAAACTGCTGTTATAGCAGTATGAATTATATTAAAAGTATTACCTGCGTTTGGAGCTTGGATATTGTTTATTATCTGCTAACTCTGTGATATCATTATCTGTCCCTACATGTGTTCTCTCTATAGGCATACAGCTTGAAAGATTACAGACAATTGAAGCCTGACGTCACTCTTCAAGGCCTGGGCCCAGACTACTCTGCTGTGGAGAAAACAGTAAGGGATCATCATTAATAGTAATCTATAACATAAGGAAGTTTATCCAATCGTTTGTTTGGACCTTATGCAAAAAGATGGATTCTCGCAATATTAGTGAGTTACGAGAATCCATCTTGGTGCCCCTGCTGGTGCGTTAGGGCCCAGCTGCTGGTGGACCAGAGGACCAATCACAGAGTAGTATTGTGGTTTGGGAGGAAGGTGAAGCTCTGAACTCAAATAGATTTAACAAGTTTGATTTTTCTGCTTGTTCCACTGTTGTGATGCTTCGACCAATCAGAGTGAGAGCCATCCCAGATTGGTAATGTGTAGATCTCCATTCAGAGCGCTGCACACATCAGTCTGCCATGGGCCAGCTTAGACCAATCAGCTGTGCCTTCTCAAACAGTGCATCTATTGGTGTCATTGTGTACAGCTGACCCTCTTTCATTTGTCTGAGTCCACATTTAAAGGCTCCCATGCCGTGTCTGCAGCTAGAATTACATTTACAAAGCAAATGAGAGTCCCCCTAAGAAGTTAAGTGCTCTCTGTGCTTTGATATAGCTTTTGTTAATCTGCAGTTGTAAAAAGTGAGCATGTTTGGCCAATTTGCACTAGATTGAACCCCATGCATCTCCAGGGCCAAGCCTATTAGCGAATGATATGTGTAAATGTTGAAAGACCCCTTGAATGGATGGGTCTGTTAGGGTTTTGTTGCGCTCCGTGGAGAGGTTGAGCCGAGAGTGCCCACAATAAGCAAGGGCCTTAAGGGAGAAATGGCTCTGTTAATTAAAACCCTTTCATAATCTGCTGTGTCTCTCCTCCCTCTGTTACCATCAACATGCCGAGAAAATGAGACGGCAGAAGCTGTATTCAAACCTGATCCGCGAGCAGAACAAAACCATGAGTAGGATGCCCTGTATACCAGCCAAGGACACGGAAACCAATAAGAACGTTCCCAGAATAAAGGTGGGTATTTACATCATATTTGAATAACAGTGACGCTATAACTGATTTTCATTAGCAAGAACCTGGTGACTGTCTCTCTCTGTCCTTTTTATAAATCACTATCAGCGCAGTACCTTACTAGTAAGGTAAATACTAGTTACAAGGAAAATAGAAGAAAACTGCTTCCTGCTACTAAATTTGTCAAATATACTTCCAATATGGTAAATGGTCATGTTTTTATATAGTGCTTTTCCACCTTCAGGGCACTCAGGAAACCACTCACCCATTCACACACACACATTCATACACCAGAGTACATGAATGTGGGGGCGAGGTGGATTAAGTGTCTTGCACAACTACACAATGACAGCATTAATTTGTGGGAGTTGGAGTTCGAATTGCACCTGTCAGTGGATCTGCCCATGATGTTTATGTCAAGAGCGGGATTTGAACCACCAACCTTTGCATCAGTGGACAAACGCTCTACCACCTGATCTATCCATTCTGAACTGCCACAGAATGAGAGCTCTGGATCTTGCCAGTCCATCCTATAGAACCATCCCAATGTGAAATATTTAACTTCTCTGCTATGCCAGAAGTGTGTTCAGTGCTTTCTTTTGTCCTAGTGATTCTGCTGAAACCTTCTGACAAACTCACCAAGTTTATTTTAGACACAGGATACAATAGCCCCTGATTTGTGATATTTTATAAACTATTTATATCATGAAATAAAATTTCTGTCTTGCACAAAATTGAACAGAACACATAATGCATTTTCTTATCTTATTTTGAATTTATACAATAAATGTTTGTGCTTTAAAAACTTAAAACACTTAACAAAGGGGAAAAACATTGAAAATAATTAGATGGGTACCATGTCGTGGATACTGGCTAAATACGCACTTTAATTTAATACAACAAAAATTGAAATATGTAAATTAGATTAACTGCTGCTCGAGGATATATGAAGTGAGCTGAATATAAGTTGTAGTCCATTCATCATTAATCTGGTCTTTTGCAGGCTTTGGAGTATGCTAAAACCATCGCCAAACCGCCTCCTCCAGCCCAGTCAAAAACCAAACACAAACCAGAGGTGAATCTCACTGAGCATGCTCTGTGTGTGGAGGGACTGGACCTGTCCCAGTTGGCCAACCTGGAGATGCTCAGGAAAAGACACGAGCAAGAAAAACAGGCCGTGGCCATGTTACGAAAAATGCATGCTCTCAAAAGATGACAAAAGTGCTGTTTATGTGAGTCCCATAACGTCTGTGCTATACTCAATGTGAATGTGCTTTTAAATCAGCAGAATTCACACAGATCGGTGGCTAAGCATGGACCATATGAACAAATGAGAGGCTTAGGGATGTGCAATGAAAAGTTCTGAAAGCCACATACAAAATAATGTCCTGTCTTTCTGCTGTGTTAATACATATTTTAGTTTTCCAAAAATCTTGTTTAAATGTTCTACTCATCTCTTAGAGCATTCACCAACTGTCCTTCTACCATAAAGAACATGTATGGATGAAACTGGCTACACTGACATGCTCACCAACATTCTGTGCGTTATCTGATTTCTGGAGTTATCAAATTATGTAAATATCATAAACAATTACATCTGATGAGAGTAATCTGATTTCTTTCTTATTGTCTGTATCTGTTCAGGTTTTGACAAGTAGAATATGCAAAACATGGCAAATTGATTGACAGTTTAAAGAATTATTTAAAATTTCATTGCACTTCCAAAATACAACATTTATTCTAAAAATCAACTGACCCATGTGACCTGCTGTTTTTGATAATCCCATTACTCTTATGCACGTGAACGCAGCAGTAATCAGATCTACCTATTGTCCTATCTGATTACTCCAGTTGTTGTAGTGAACGCTCTTTTTAGGTACTTTTCTAGACACTGAAAATTACATGCAAACTGCAAAATCAGAGTGAGTGATCCGAGGGAGCGTAATCTAAAAGAAATCAGATTACTAATCATTTTAAAACTACAAAAATCTCATAATAATCTGATGTTGAGTGCGCCTGTAATCGTAGCCCCTGTTGTGGAGCGTTCTCCCCTGTACCTTTACACAAATATGGTTTTAAATGGTCATGTGTTCAGAGGTTTACAAATGGCAAGCTCAGATGGGAAATGAGTGTGAAGGCCACCTGATTCTGTCCCTGGTTCTACTTAATGTGTCTGTGCTTTAAGTGGTAACTCCACCCCAGCCTCTCATTTCACTAATATAACCCTCAGATCATTATCAAAGCTCTATTTACCTCTGTACAATATTTTAATTAGATTATAGTCTCTATTTAACCCATCATGGACTCTTTGAAGCTCTATGTTTTTAGTGTTAAGTCCTCAGATGCGCAATTGGAACAAATGATGGAGCTCTTTCTGATTTAATGAGCGCCGCTGCCCGTCCAGACTCAGTCCCTTTGCATCTCTCCTGCTCCCACCTACTTGTTTTTGCCATTGAAATCCAGTTAATTGAAGGGGTCTTTCAGCGCTGTAGATGAAGGGGGCAAATTAGCATCCCTTTTTGCCCATTGGGAAGCGAAGGCAGATGCTTTGATGTGAGGAGGCGCTTTCAGGAGGCGGCGGCTTGGTGAAAATGAGCTGATGGTCCTGCTATTAGGCCCAAATGCAGATGCGTTCATGTGTTGCAAAACGCTTAATCTTTTAATTGATCACCTTCCGCGTGGCCCGTTCCAAACCGTTTTTTGGGCACTCCCGGCTAATCAGCGCCGCATTTTCAAGATGAGATGTATTGCTTTTCAAAAGATGGCAGCGCAAAACGAAGACACAGGAGCGCGCGTTGTTGTGCAAATGAAGCTTTAAAAGGGTCCAAAAAGCTTATAGCGATATTTTTTTTTATTTGTTCTATGAAGCCAGCATATTAAACTAGGGCCTATTTTTAGTTTGATGCACATCTTTAGTGCTCAGACCATGAGAAAAATATTATAAATAACACTGAAATATGACGCCTCACACTATCGCTTTATGTTGAATGCATTCATTATTATTTTTTTACCATATGCGCTCTATATATGTTGTTATACTATATTGTGCTATACATGTCGTTAACTTAAATTTAAATAACATAATGTAAATTAAAAGAAAAATATAATCTGAAGTGTGTCTTTTGTTCATGTGTGTAAAATATCATCACACAAGTCACTTGTAGAAAATAGTTCACGTGACTTTGCTTAATTTAAACCCGGGTCCTAAAAAATCAAAACAAAAAAAAAAACGCAAAAGAGTCCCAGAAACAGCATGTCTCTGAACAACAGTGGTGAAAACAGCGGCTTTCTTTACGTCGGTTCGTAGTGAGCAGTTCTCCGGGATTCACTGTCGGGTTGTCGTTACTCGGTGTTTGCGCAGCTTCAGAAACAGGACGCCCGCAGAGCGCACGCCGCCTCCATTCACCGCTGTGCGCCTGGCTGCGCGCATCGCTCCCATAATGCACTTGTTACAACATACTAGACTTGAATGCCTTTTTAACTCAGTGGAGGAGAAAAGCTTCTGCTAGTGCGCATGAAGGCTTTTACGCACGCTTTACGCACGCGGAACACAAAGGGAAACAGGGACGTAAAAAATAAAACCAGAGTGTAATGATCATTTGTAATGCGGTACTATATTTATATACTGTATTTACAACATCATTATTTATGGAAAGATTATTGTAATCTGCAGTGTACACACGTTTAAAAGACGTTTAAAAGAAATGAAAAATAAACAAAAACTATAACAAAGACTGTGCGTAAAAGTGCAAATAATGGGGCACATGCGTTTATATTACAGTCCAGATTTGTACACATAATAATAATAATAATAATAATAATAATAATAATAATAATAATAATAATAATAATGTGGCCTAAATGATATAAAAAATGCTTATTTCAAGAGCAATATGAATTATAGTTTACAACATTTTAATAAATATAGTCAATGTTTTGAGCTTTTCTAATATTTACACAGATATGAGCTGTAAAAGTCCCGTGTACCGAGAGTCTGTCGCTGCTGAAGAACAGTATACTAGACAGTACTGCAATTCTACTATAGTAGATGTTCCGGGAGCAGTACTGTAGTTCTGTAGTAGATGTTCCGGGGAGCAGTACTGTAGTTCTGTAGTAGATGTTCCGGGGAGCAGTACTGTAGTTCTATAGTAAATGTTCCGGGGAGCAAATGTCATCCTCAATGTCCACGTCGTCATCGTCGTCGTCCTCGTGCTCGTCCAGCATGTACGAGTCCGGCTCGAGCGCGTGTTTCAGCTCCTCGCTGCTCTTGTCGTGCAGTTCGCCTTCGCTTGAGTTTTCCGCAGATCTGTCCACGTCCCCGGGTCCTTTGCGCTCGTCCTGGGCCTTTCTCAGCTGCTTCTTGTGCTTCATGCGCCGGTTCTGAAACCAGGTCTTCACCTTGAAACGCACAAAGTCACATGACATTATGTTTATTTTTTTATGCAGGCCAACAGTGGGACACAAACAGGAGTTTAGTTTAATTAGAAGGAGGAAAAAAATCACACATTTAACACAAAATGTAAATAAGGCGTGTTGGAGCTGAAGGCCCATTTTTGGATTTTTCATTTCTGAATTTTATAAGAAAAATATTTTACCCGATTTAAAAAATAAAAATATTAAACATTTGATATAGTCTCGTTCTTATAGTTCCTCGTTTACGCACATTTTACGCACAACATTTCCAACGGTTTGCTTCATGTTGTGTTTAGTTCTTTCACATTTTAGTCCAGTTTACTTTTTCCATCACTTTTGAACATCTCTCCGCGCGTCTTTACCTGCGTCTCGGACAAGCTGAGCGCCGTGGCCAGCTCCACTCTCTCCGGCGTGGACAGGTACCGCTGTATCTCGAACCTCTTCTCCAGCCCCGACAGCTGCGAGTCCGAGAAGACCGTGCGGGCCTTCCTCCGCCTGCAGTGTTTCCCGGGCAGCTCTGCGTGGTGCTGGAACAAGGCCGGCATCTGCATCCCTGAGGGTAAAAGCACGTGCAAAATCAATTCACAAAAACTAAAATCAAATAAATATTGTAAACATTCGCTGTAGTTTTTTCAGGGCACCAAGATCAATATTATGATTAAAAATTGGAAATAGGAATTTAAAATGTAATCTTGACATGATTTTGCAATAGGAAACAAAATTATTGGCCTATTTTTTGAAAAGCATTTATTTTTGTTAAACCCAAAATCACATTAACATTAATACTTTGGCTATTTCGTTTGACCAATATAAAGATAGAAATTCAAACCGTGAAACTCTGGTCATTGGTCAATAAAAGACAAGCAGATTAACCAAGATTTAAAGGAAACAAGCCAATGCAACTGTCCCGTAGCGTCTCCTTTAATTACAGTCACATTTTGTCTAATATTTTTGGATCTCATTGCTAAACACCACATAGCAGAAGTGGAGAGAGGATATTCTTATGGGTGTGGTACATACATAGGCCTAATAACAATTGTGTCATACATTTTTTGGATCTTATTACTTAGCACCTTATCTTATTATCCTTACCAGAAGTGAAGAAGTACTGGTGATGCTCCGGTTTGTGCAGAGGATGGTGCGGATGCGGTGCCAGGATCGGCGTTGGCATAAGCGGGTATCCATACTCCAAAATGGGCATGCGGGAGGCCAGCGAGTTGCAGAAAGGCGAAGGAATGACCTCTCGCAGCGGCTTTGGTTTGTGCAGTAAAATATCCTCGATAAAAAACGAAGTGGATCTCTGCGTGGGCGCCGCTGAAGCATAGTTAAGGCTCATTTTGAATTCTTTCGCCTATACTTGCATCTGAGCGTTGTCCTTTCTGAGTTTCCCGGTTTAAACGTAACCTCTGCGCCGTGTTTGATCAGTGGATGACACTACAGTGCTCTAGTATAGGCAGCGGTGGGAGGGCGCGTTACCAACAAGTATTTATTCGGATGGAGTAAAGGATTGAGCAAATTGATTTGGGATTCAGCCAATTAGAGAGCACACAGAGCACGAGGGAGTTGTGACAGGTTGGTTCTGGCCTCCTATTGGCCGACAGACGTGAGAGGCGAATGGGGGAATCAAACATGTTGCAAATAAACGGCGATGGACCGGGAACTTGTTTTATTTCTATTGAAGATCCCTTCCGGAAATTTGAAGTTACGACCAGTCCGCGAGACAACAACAGGTGTTACCATGGATACGTGGGCATTAGTATCTACAATAAACTTCACAGTTGGAATATTAGCCGACCCAATTCACGTTGTTCCTTTATTGTATAGATCCTTCCATTTTGATGACTTTCCCCCCTTTTAAAACATTCTACATTTTGTTTTATGTCAGTGCCAATGTTATTTCCATGGCACATTTACAACAGCTGCTGCCCAAAATGCTTTACGCACAACACGTGGTACAAAACAGCATAATAACAGCCCAGAACATTAAGATAAGCACATGTATAACAACACTACAAATGGACAGCTCCAATTGTATTAAAATCCAAAGCAAATACATTTAAATTAAACTGGAAACGGTCCTAATTTTGTTTTATACTTCTGAAACCCATGGATATTTTTGCTTGATAATATTGTTTTGTAGCCCCTGCTTTAATCCCAATGAACTGTTTTAAACTTTGAGAATAGCCCATAAACTCAGTAATAAATCTGTTAAATACATGTGATCCAAAGACTGTGTCAGACAATAGCGACCACGAGCGCAGTAGTTCCATCTGAGACTCGTAGTATCCTGCTCTATAAAACATGTAGTAGTTTGAATATAGTGAAAAAGTAGCCAACCAAAGCACTGCCGATGGTCTAAACAGATGCGCTGCAGTATATTTATAACAATTACGCGCTCAGACTCCAAACTTTAGATTGCCTGACTGACGCGCAAATTGAAATGAGTTTTTAATTGCGCGCGTAAATCACTTGGATAACTCGCGCTGTGTTTCTCGGCGCGGCAGATTTCGCAGCCTTGTAGCACGCGCCACTGGAGGATTAGGCCGCTGCAGGTCCGTCTTGTAATTCCGCCCAAATTGGCTGTAATTGTGGGTATTCAAATGTGGGAGAGCACGAGTGGCGCTCCTGTGGCCGTTTGCGAAAGAAAGCGCCGCGCGTAATTTGTTGATATGGTGTTGTCATCACATTTCCAATCAGGAGCTTAATGCTAAAGTGTCTTAATGTAGGCAGAATTCACGCTGCAATGCTATTAGGCAATTAGCGGAGATGTCAGAGCGGAAGTTGGAATCCTTGGGCCAGGACTAGGTTTTTTTTATGCTGGAACAAATTTGAAACTGCTCTGTACAGGTCTGATTAATAAAAGGTGGTTTTCATATTCATAGATGAGGGGCAAGAGCCAGTTTCCCCCAATATTTACATTTTAACAGATTTACAACAAGTCAATTTGCAAATATTAAACTTGAATATTTAGTTTAGTTAAGGCTATAGCGTTATATTAGTGACTAGAACCAAGAACTCACTGTATTCCAACATAACATTGATTTTAACATTCACTTTATCTGGCCCAGCATCTGTATTAAATATCACTGACCTATAAAATGTTGTGAGCTCATCTAACACCCGGAAACAGACAGATATTTTGGACATAACTCGCTGAACTTGTTCGTGTCTTCTAAAAATATAGCTTCCGTACAGTTTGCCGCATTTGGGACCACTTTAGCACCAATTATGATTTGATTGATGATTTGACTGAAGCGTTGAGTGATCGATCCAGATTAGGGAGCTGTTACCTTGGCGTTTGGAGGTGCGCCGCAGCAGAAAGGGGCTTTTTAGGACTTGGCAGATGGAGGTGCGCCCGCTGCACCTGGCTCTGTGTCAATCCCTTTACAGGACGCACCGGGATAACAAGGCGCTTTTAGAGGGCAAATGAGAAAGTAAATGAAAGAAATGGTGATGAAATCGCCTTAAGGATTGGTTCTTGTGGCGACGTTAAGCAGCTTTACGTAGCCATTTCATTAAGTAAAATGTGCCGGAGTGGCTGTGCGTCACTGCGTAAAAACGCGCGTTTGGATCTGGCGAGTGGCCCCAGCTCGGAGACGGTTTATTGAATAATTTAAACATATTATTATTATTGTTATTATTGTTATTATTGTTATTGTTATTATTATTATTATTATTATTATTATTATTTATTATTATTATTTTATTTATATTTATATTTATATTTATATTTATATATATATATATATATATATATATATATATATATATATATATATATATATATATATATATATATATATATATATATATATATATATATATATATATATATATATATATATATATATATATATATATATATATATAATTGCAATTTTTTTCCTCTTTAATTAATGATAACTGATTTCATGATGGCTTCCACTGACAGTGTTTCAGAAGCTTCCATTGGGCTGTTTTCATAAAACAACTTCAGCTGACCAAAGTTCTTCACTTAAAAGTAAAAAAAAAAGTATAATAAAAAATAAATGAATAAATAAATACATAACTGAATAAATAAAATTGTAGTAAAGTGCTAACATATAGGCCTAACACTTCTCTCATATTCACAAACTTGTTGATGTAAAAGCAATGCTGATACTTGATGTTTTGCCCTGTTTTTTTTTTAGTTTTTTTTTTTATGCACATCCTATGTTGGTGCAATTTTTTTTGTCAAAATCATTCCTGTAGAAAAAAAAAAAAAAGAGTCATGTGTGAGTTTTTCATTCTTTTTATTGGTTACACTTAAGCTTTGAGCAGGACTCTGGCTCCACGGAGAAAACGGCCCGGATGTGCACGATCTGAATCCGAGGCGTGTTTGTGGATGATGCTCTGACTTTCCTAATGAGAGTTCCCGCTCCTAGGGCACTCGTGCATCCGGTAGGCACACATATAGAAGATACCTGTGGGACAGTCACATACAATGAACACAGTGACGCCATAAGTGCAATATTTAAACAGGTTCTCACTATGGTTGTCTGACTCATCTAAGGTCACATGATTTGGTTTACTTCTACGTATATTTTATTTTTTGTTAAAATATTACCAAAAGAAATGAGATGGTGTAATCCCTCCTTCGTCCAGACATGATTCAATGTAGTGAGCTCAACATAAATCCTATAATGCCTCAAACCAGTACCACCAAACTGAAAATGTCTTCTGGCCTGAGAGCTGACACAATAACACAGTTTAAGATGAAACTAAAAACTCACCTCTTCTCCCTGGCATTTAATAGTAGCTCGACAGGATATCTTAGTGTTTTATTGTTCTTTTCCACTAGATCCTGTTTTCTGTATATTTGTTTTTTGTTGAGTTTTATGTGAAGTACTTTGGTCAGCTGAAGTTGTTTTAAATGTGCTATAGAAATAAATTTGAACTGAACTGAAATACAGCATCCAGATGGCCACAGCTGAAACATTTTCTACACTAAAAAACATATCGTGAGCTGTATCTCAGGCATCTCAAAACAAGACTTATATTTCTAAATAGTTCAGCTGAAATGATCAGAGCTGAGCTGTCATTTAGACTGGTGTCGTGTTCAGAAGTGAGTGAAACGTGTATGTTTATAAAAGCAGGTATTTGTGTCTCAAAGCCAATGCTAATGCTAATGCAGTAAAATACATTTGTGAGGTTAAAATAGTGCTACAATCTGAATGATTTTGCAACTTGTCATTAGATACTTTTTCATAAAGTTGTTTTGTTCTATTTTAAGATTTAGATTAGCATTAACATAAGCTTTAGCTTTGAGAAACAAATAAAGGTTCTACAGTGTCTGGCAATGTCACTGTTAGCATTCTGTCATTACTTCTTGTCCAGTTTTATTTCTAAGGTTTTTGCAGAGTCACGCTAAAATGAATAAATATTTAAAGATCAGGCAGTGGACAGGGAGCTGTGGGTGGATGTCAGTGACACTACACAAATAAAATGAATACTTTTTACTTCTGTGTTTGTGTCTCAATGCTAACGCTAAGGCAAATTTTGAGCCATGATAAACATTAAAACAACACCACAAACTGAAGCATTCTACATATAAAAATAACTGGGTTGTCTTTATTTTAATTCATTGCAATTTTAATAGGTTGTTTATTTTATATTTTCTCATTTTAATAAAAGTGACTGTTAGCTTTGAGACAGGTTAGACTGTTTGAGACTGTTGGCTAGCATATTCCTGTGCACAGAGCCTATTACACTTTATAATAACTAGTCTGCACCTTCATTTGCATTAATGAAGCAAGAACAAAGACTTAAATCTCAATAAACCATTTGTTAAACCAAGACTTTGTTAATGCTTCAGTAAGGAACATTTCACAGACTCTTTATTAAGTCTAATCAGATGAAGTTGATGTGTTAGCCAACTGTTTTGTTCACAAAGCTGGTCCAAATGCCAATATTCAAAATAAAACATAGTCTGAATAACACATGCTGCATATGCCACTACTTTCCTGTGGTCCATTTCTTCGAATATTCACCATAACTAGAATGTCAAAAGCATCCCAGAGCAGTAAACGCAGAAGGAACGCTCCAAATGGTTACTCTCCCAAGGCCTCACAAGTGCCTGCAATTTAATCCCGCACCAACGCACAAAAACACCAACAAACACCAAACAATTTTACAGATCTGCAAAGTCAAATAGCTTCAACCTTTGGCCATTTCCTCCTCGTTCCACACATTTTTACCCAATCGCTGCTGTATTTTGGCTCTGTCCCGCTAACACACAAGCCTCTCCTTGATAGCGGACAAGATAAAGCACTAAATACCGCTGTGTAGGACACATGCTGTTTAAGAGAAGCACCGAATGAATAATGGTATTAGTTTTGGTGTGTAAAGCCACTCAAACGGGGGGTCTAGCAACGATTTGCCACTAAAGCGGTTTGATATTGAGTACAGTACGGCCCCCATGGAGAGCCAGGTACTCTCAGCGGGAGGAGGACCCAGAGAGATGGACATGTACTAAAAGCATCGCTCCCTCATAATGTCATGACATTGATTACAGGCTTTGGAAAGGGTTAACCCGAGGAAGCGCTGGCAGTTTTCAATTACTAAAGTAAACCAGGGTATTGTTCATGGGCTTATTCACACGCAGGGCTGGTATCACTCATTGTTTTGAGGTACCAGTCAGGGGCGGAGTCAGACATTTTTGGTTGGAGGAGCTATGGGGGGGTGCGTTCTTCAATGGGGGCGCTCAATTAACATGTTAATTTGGATTCTTATATGGCTGTGAGCGCACTCCCTGCTTCTGCCATGTTTGTTTCACTGTTTTAAATGTAATTAGTCCCTGTAACAATTTATAAAAGCTAATATGCAATTTGTTTTTATTGTTGTGTCATTTTGAAGACTCTGCGGTTGCCATTTGAACATTTTTATTCGAGATTGGAAGTGTTATGAAAGTGGGACAAAAATATTTGGGGTGAGCTGTGGCATTTGGCATTTTAGGGGTGCCGCCCCTGGTACCAGTACTTGATACCTCATTTTCGATGCTGGTTCATTTTCTGTATGTGTTCTTGTATTAATCCTGTTCTAGAATGACAAAACTGAACAATATTTTGCAGAAATTATATTCAATAGTCTTTCGTAGTTGTTTTTATTGTTCATTTATTACCTTTCTTTAGTGATCTTCCAGGCTGATAACTACTGTTTAACTTTATGCCTTTGACAACATTGAGGAACCTTATGTTGATCCAAAAAAGTACAAGTTATTTATTGCCTACTCCTTTCAACTATGCACTTAAAATACTAGTTAAAATACTGTTAAAATACTAATACCTATATATGTGTCATTATGAAGTAAATGGAATACATGATTGCTTTGTAAATTCACTTAAAGAATCACTGTAACCTTTCTATTTGAGGGTCCTCCACCTGCTTGTCTCCATGACGATGCTATTACCTTGCATGAAATGTTCCACCGCATTACATTAATCTATTCATCTTACATTCTTAAATTACAGGTATTATTACACACATTCTTTGTCTGAGTGGGCTCGCCTCTCCGTAGACATAACTAGCCCTGGTGAAGTCAGTCACTTGCTAGTCTCCATGGAAACAGACATTTAATACCATACAGTGGAACATTCCAGGGGGGCAAGAAGGTGGCAGACTCTTGCTGTAGTTTTATGTGACGTTGGACTTTTATGTGAAGCACTTTGGTCAGATGAAGTTTTAAATGTGTTATAGAAATAAACTGAATTTCAGTTTTGGGCTTCATGTCATACCTGAAAAGAAGGTGAGGACCACAGACACCCAGCCGATTATATAGGACCAGGAAAACCTCCAGTTTCCATAGCGCTTCCCGTAGTAGTTGATAGTCACACCAGTGTACACAGCCATAGCCAGAAACACGAAAAAGCCTGGAAAACAAAAGCACATAGTCTGATTTACAAGATGTTTTATAAATGTGATTATTTTTGGCTCTACATCCATCTGCCAAAGTGCTATAATCGAAAAGTGTCTATTGTCAGTAACAAACCAGGCTATGATATAAAATGCGCTCCACTCTTTCCAAACAAAAGCTGAAAAAGAACCACAAGTGACATCCCTTTGATTGTTAAAAGGCCACGGCGTCTTTGTTGTGAAATTGCGGTGATAATGGAGGACTCCAAATGACTTCAGCCTTAGTCTTTGGTGTCTGTAACCATTGGCTGTTGATCAAAATGTGAGTTCAAAAAGCAGAGAGTAGCGGAGAATACATCGCAACCTTCGGGCGAGACGACTTACATGAGATGAAAAACAAAATGCCTGCGGCGAAGGTCTTGTCGAAGCGGTCGAAGGAGGAGTAATGGATAAAAGCCATGATGCCGATGATGATGCCGATGAAGCACGCCAGCAGGGACAGGATCATCAGGGCGCGTGTGGCGTCTAAGTGGGCTGCGGAGAAGGACACGGGTCAACGGGGGTCATGATGGGGTCACGGCGGGGTCAAGAAGGTGAGGGTTATAGGTTACAGAGCGACTGACCCGGCATGTGACAGCAACAGTAGCACAAATATACTGGTGTCTATTAGAATGAAGTACAGACAATTAGGAGGTCGTGCTAATTGTGTCTGTGCAAATGCAGTGTGTGGGGCTTATCCAGGAGTTTCAGAGTAAGGAAAAATTAGGACTGTTGCTATAGTAATTAACAATTTAAAGCAAAAAATCTGTCTTTTGAAAGGCAAAAAGTCCTCAAAAGATCGCTAGTTACAGAAAACTGAAACCCATTGAATATAATTGTTATGTCATATTCAGATTTTTGAACAAAAGGAGTCATACAGATTATTATTATAGGTTTAGTTGCAGTTTATATCTTAGGCTAATATTGACAAAGAGCTAAATACTTGTTGTCTCGGGCCCCAGTGTCTAAAGGGCCCAAAATTGTGACCCCGGCCTTCTTGCCCGGGGTCCTCAATTTTATGTTGACGGACCTGGTTAACATAATTATATTTAAGATTTTATTAAAACATTTTGGTTCTTTCTACTTCCTGGCAGCAGATGTAGCGTATACAGAGGTCCATAACTGTAACCTAGCAACCATAATGTAAACAAGGGCCAACATTTGTCTAAATGAGACAATAGTTATGAATAGACTCATAAAAATTTATGGAACTTTTGTCGAAGAGCTTTCACTTACCTGACTGTCTCTATAGCAATGGTTTTGTTTTGTCTAGAATGTTCCACAGTATGGCATATATCTCAACGGGGAAAAAAGGTTGACAACACTAGGTCAAATTACAGGTCAGATCTGTGGAAAAACAACTTTGCTCAAAGTAAAGAACAAAATGCATGTTTTTCAAGGCATTCTTGGATATTAAAGTTGAATAATGCTGTACTGTGGAATAGTCCAGGCGAAGCAATAACATCTGCTTGGAGACAAACACCAGAAAAGTTCCATAGTGGATCTTTCCGTCACTCCTCGTTGTACTGACCAATGCTGTCATTGTGAGGAAAGCATTTGCCTGGCGTGCAGTAGCGCCACAGCCCCTGGTGCATGTAGTTGCTGGACTGCCGGTACTGCATCCAATAATCGGTTGCCGTGGAGACGATGAGGAGGATGTTCCCCACGCCAGCGCAGAACAGCCCTCCGCCCATAAAACTGTACATCCTGGACAAGCACACAGGTCAGTTAGCACGAGCCACTGTGGTCTCTCATCTCCACCAGTGCAATATAGTCCAGAGAGCAGAGAGTTTCAGAAGAGAACAGAACAGAGGCCAATACTGTTTAATACACACCGGATTTAATATGCGCCTGCTTTGTCTGCTGTTAAAGTTCATATCTTGATTTACGGACAAAATAGCAAAATAAAAAACATGATCAGGATTATGTAGACCGGTTTGATATGAACATTTTAAGACTAAAATGATGAGGCTCACTGCAGTAGAGAGAGAGGCGTGACAATTTCTCAACGTAAAGTGAATTGAAGCCAGTCAATTGAGTCAGAAGTGCGCCCATGATCACTTCCTGTTTGGAACATGTCAGCGAGTGGATTAGCTATGTCCATTTATATATACAGTCTATGGTTGTAATGCAAAAGTTAATTGGTGTCGTAGTAACTGAGAAATGATCAGGTTCAACATTTGTGAATGCCTGGTTTCAAATGGTTTCAATTTGGGCTTAAGGTTTAAATATGAAATAAAAAAATGAAATGTTTTGTCCGGGTTTATGGTTTATATCTCTGTAGTTACTGGGCTATCCACATGAAATAAAACCTGACTTAAAGCTCAACATCTTTTTTGTCTGTAGAAATGAACCAATTTTAAATGATTCTTTCACTACAGCTTTAGAAACAGATTGTTGTTGTCATGAGACTTTCAGGCACAAGATTAAAGGGCTCCTATTACGTATTATTATTACTATTATTTTTCTGATCTATGTTATAACATCATTTCCTCATCACAAACATAGCTAGAGTTGTGTTTTGTTTCATTCACACATGTTTAACACACAAACCCTGCTTATTTAGGCTGAGTTCTTCTCTCAAACAGAAAACACTGCTCCACCGTGTGATGTCATCTGGTGATACAGGAAGTGCTCCACTGTGTTTTTAAACTCCATACACTGACACTAGAATCATTTGGATCATTTCACCCCTGGAATTGCCTGTTTCTACTGAACTAATGATAAAACGTAGAAGTTAACCTGAAAAGTACCACTTCATGACATCACAAAGTAGAACAGAGCATTTTGAGCTTTGTAAATATAGACAGACTAATAATGCAGGATTATTTAAACACGTGTGAATGAAGCAAAACACAACTTCAGGTATGTTTTTGAAGAGGTAATAGCATTATAACATGGATTAAAGCTACAAGAATCCATTTTGTGTGATATAGGACCTTTAACAAGTTTGTGGATCCGACCCCAAAGAAATAATTATACAATTTGTGGATACGTTTTTGGATCATAGGTTTGGCTATTTCTTTCACAAACAGCAAATCCCCCATAGAGTTGTCCAGGCCCCCGCTCCATCTGAAATGATTATAGAACTCTAGCACATGAACGGGGCCTACTGTGTTGTAATGACATATTAAAGCGGGCGTATTGAACCGTGAGGTCACAGTTCCCGCTCTCTTTCACTTTGTTCTAGAGAGATCTGTCGCCCCCTTGTTGTCTTTGATATATGTATTCCCCATTGTCCCACCTGGGCACAATATCGGCCCATATCGCGTCTATCCCACGGAGCGTTGTCTCATATGTTATTTTTTCAGATCATAGATGGATAGGTATGTCTGAACCCTGAATAGGCTGGAGAGCTTTGTGTATTTGGTGAAGTAGTACCTCGGGATGACATTTTGTCCCAAGCGTCCTCTACTACATCCAAACACTTTTGATCTGCCCCTGCATGGATGGCGTTATATCCCATACAATATGAAATGGAGAGATTTGCCGGAGACAGAAGATCTTGAAAAAACTCAAGTTTGAATTAAAACATCTGAAGAAAGACGGTAACATGAGGACAATCCTATCTCCTGTGCTGTGGGTTCAAAATCCTTCAGTCCCATCGGGTTGGTTTTGAATTAGACTTAAATTATTGCGTCTATCAAAGCTTCTCCAGTGGGTTTGTCTGTGTTTTTTCTTATGTTCAAATACAATGTAATTTCTTATCTGTTCTTATTTGATCATTTGAATGTTTTCCCTGTGGGTACTTGAATGAGCTGAGACAACTTAAAGCCACAATAGGTAAAATTCTAGCCAAAAAAATAGACAAAAATAACATCTTTTTTTTTTGGTTGCATATAAAAACATCCTTTCTGTGAGCGAGCTTGCATCTCCACAAACCTGACTCCAATTGGCCTGAATGAGGGCCTTCTCCTACTTGTTTCCATGGAAATTCTTGTTCCTTTAGCTACCTATCTCTTAATGGCATTTCCATGCAATCATGAAGGTGACACGCCACCTCCAGAAAGTTACACACTGTAGCTTTATCAGTGTAAGTTGACAGATAAGTTGACAGAAAAAAACAAAACAAAGATGGAATTTCACATATAAGTAAAGCCAACATAGTAAAACGCTATATCCCGACTGCTCTTACCTCACTTAACCCCTCAGTGGAGCTGTTTTATGGAAACTGGTCACAAAATACAAGTAGATCCGTTAATGCCAAGACGGGCCGCTAATAGCACTAGCGTTGATGGGGTGAATAGGAAAGAGGAGACGAAACAGGGGCTACGGCAAACAGTCATGGGACAAAAGGCCTATCCCGTAAAGGGCCAATCACAGCGCAGCACTTTTGTCATTTGGGAATCTGCTGAAAAAACAGAAATGAACAGAGCTCGCTGAAGTGAGAGTGATGACTGCATGGTTTTGATTCAAAGTATACGGCTGAACAGGCTTTAGGGGAGAGCAGGGTACGCACTCGCCCACATCACCTTTGTCTCATTGTTCAAAAACCTATGCCAACATAAACGGTAAAGTTGCACTATGTAACTTTTCTGATGGAGAGTCCACCCCCTGCTTGTCTCCATGGAGATGCTGTTGCTAATGCTTTTTCTTCTCGGGTATTTACAGTTAAAGTGTAGTGTACGTGGATCAGTATTTTACATGTGGTTCATTGTAAACCTCAATATGGATTTAAAACAATGGAGTAACAGGGCTATTTATATTTTTTTACATTTTCTTTTATGTTTTTGTTGAAAAAGGACTAACTGACATTTTTACTTCTAGATGTACGACCCAGAGGCAGATTTTTTTTGGGGAGGAGATAGGGGGTAGGTGAAAACAGGACTTTTCTGAAAACTAAAGCCTACAGAATTACTAAAATATGTCAATCAAAATATTAATGAAGCTGATTCTAGCAACACCTGTAAGTGACTAAATGCAATGTCAATATAGATATGTTTAATGCTGTACTGCGGAAAATTCCAGGAAAAGAAAGAATCTCTTCGTGGAGACAAGCAAGAAGTGGCCACCTTCACCAGAAAAGCTACATAGTGCAGTTTTAAAGGTGCACTGTGTTTGTTACCTGCTCGTCATTGCTTTGCCTAAAATGTCCCACAATAGCAAATTTAACCTGTCCATCTTACTTTTATTTCATTACTAGTGTTTTTATTGCTCAAAAACATGCATTCCTACTGTGAGTGAGGCCGACCTTACACAGATCTGACCAGTAATTTGGCTTGAAGCTGCCAGCTGCTTGTCTCCATAGCGATAGATTGGTTTAATGGCCTTTCATGACACATTGAGGTGACAGTAGCTCAGTTGTTGGAGCATGTGTTCATTGACCCACAGGTTGGCGTTGCGATTCCAGCTCTCACAGATGAATACTGTTGTTGTGTCCTTGGGCAAGACACTTAACCCACCTCACCCCCAGTGTCTGTGTAAACTGTTGTATTTATGTGTGTGTGAATGGGTGAGTAGTTCTTTGATGTAAAGCGTTTGAGTGCTTTGGAGGTGGAAAAGCGCGATATAAAAATGTGACAAACAATATCCCTATGACGACAAGGTGGCGGAGTGGAAAAGTTACCCAGTGTAGCTTTAAGAATAGCTCTAACTCCTTACATAAAACATTAGCGTCCCCATTTGAGGACATCAATCCTCTTTGTGACAGATCCCTGCACTCTCCACCTGCATGTAGGTCACATCTGAGTGAGAAGTGGTGGGTAAATGGACTAGTGCATGTCCACATCAGCCTCACTCGCAATCTGCTGCCCCCTTCACTGGCCCTATCCTCTGCTGTTCCCCCTCCAGAATTCACCCTCTGCTGTCCACACACACATGCTCACACACATGCACGCACAAGCACACGCTCCCACACCCATGCCCGAGATGAAAGGAGAAGAGTAGCTCCATTACCTGCATTACAGCAAGTTGCTCAGTGCAATTGACAACAACAAAATGCCCCAGGAAAAGCATTTTTTCTAGCCCCGATTTGAGTGCTGTACTTACATGTAACTTCATTTTTATAGACCACAGCCTATTTTCTTCCATCTGGAGTGAGCAGCCAGGAGGGCATTTCATATCAGCCCATGTGCCATCAAAGTGGACAATATGCCTATGTGATGGAAGTGCAAATCTGCCTTCTACAAGATCCATCCGGCTTTTCACACCATCAATTTGGTTTTGGGAAGTCCGCGTTCCGAGCGGGATAAGGAGCTGATGGTGTTCCCTGCAGAATAGTTTGGAAGAGTAAGTAATTACGGCTGTGTAGAGATACCCATAGTCGCGTGTTTGAGATGAGCTGAGTTTTGTGGAGTTGGTTTAGTTCATAGAAAACATTATAATGGATTTAAACAAACAACACAAAAGGTCTTCGGAAAAGGACACAAAAAAAACATAAGAAATGAGCATGGACACACACAAGTTTTAAAGAGAGGGTATTTTACATCTATGCAGTATTAAAGAGAGGGTATTCACGTCTGTGGGGTATTATCTGCTAACACATAACATACTTAGATCACCATGTTACTTTTTATTGTGTTGAAAATGCTATATTTGCCCAAAAAAATGTATTAACATGTTTGCTCCCCATGCTATGTCACTCCCCCTTCAGAGCGCTATCATATTTCACATTTTGTTATAGAAACTACCACAAATCGCATCAGGATTGTGAAGTTGTAGCATACAGTTTTGTGTTGTCTCCTTTTATATATTTATTTAGACTTGTCGTGTGGGAGCATGGGTGACATAGGCTTGTGGGCGGAGCCTTGTACTACTAATCGTAAGGAAGGTTTGAATGGGGCCTGGGAGAGATCGCTAGATTACTCAACAGTGATGGGAAGAATACTAGTTACAGAATACTGAGTACTTGCTTTAAAATGTATTTTGAAAGGTATACTGATACAGGTGCCAATCAGAGTACTGCATTCTGAGTACTTAAAATACTTTTACAACAAGTTGCATTATATATATTATAGTGTAAAAACATGACATATAAACACACAGCTTTATTTTAGTTGCCCTGTTTATTATGCAACTGTACCAGAATACAGTTACTCAAAATTAGTATTCAGAGTACATATTTTGGGTATATGTATATTCATTTACCAGCGTACACAGACACTGAGGGCGAGTTGGATTAAGTGTCTTGCCCAAGGACACAAGGGCAGCATTCATCTGTGGGAGCTGGATTCGCACCGCCAACCTGTGGGTCTCACTGCAATAACATGGTAGAAAGCTCAAACAAAAGTCTTTAAAACACAAGAGCTGAAACAAAAGCCCCAACACACTGGAGCACACAGACTGTATCACACAAATGAGAGCACGCCTTCAGCTGTTTATCAAGTTCAGTTTTTAATATATATACATATATAATTTTAGTTTATTTGAGCCCTCCACAAAGCCCTCCACACACTAAATCTACAGTTTACTTCAACAGTGCAAAGGTGAAGCGACTGATCCAACCCCCCGAGTTGTGTTTTCCCGCTGTGCTGAACACAAGACACAAGGACACAGAAAACCTATAATGGCCCCTGAAATGATCGACATTAGCAGACCAAATGCTTCTGAATCTTTACGTTCCATCCACGCTTTGCCTAAATGCTTAAATCAACTCCTCAGAATTGAATTTTCAAGCCTTCAAATGGCTAATTTGTGCTGCAAGTGCTTTCAGCGTTTCTGGGCAAATGAACGGCTCCTAATCATAAGAGCATGTGCCGCCTCTCTCCGCCACCCAGGAGACAGCTGCGCGGATGGGGAGAGCAACCTTTCCACTTAACCACTTAAATGAATATATCAAGAAACTAATTTACCATTTTAATTGCGTGATTTAGGAAGACGCTCCTTCACTTGCCCCTCTTCCATCTTGGTTCATTTCCAATGTGAGCGCACATTAGATTGATCTATGAAAGACTGCTGAAATCACAACACTTATGTCTTTTCATTTTCTCCCCCTAATGAAATAATTGAAATTCCTGTCAGCTTCTGCACTTAGCGCTCACAAACAGAGCAGCAGCCAGCAGCCCGCACCGGCTCGCTCATACCTGAAAGCCTTGTTTTGAGCCTCTGTCGTTCGGAGTTCGTTCTTTTTTGAGTATTTTTCTTCTAAGAGCACACATTCGCTCCCTCTGTCCCATTAAGTGATTGGAGCAGAAAAGCCAGCCACATCTCTCCTGATACGTTCCCTGAAACACACATTAAGGACGCATTATTGGAGCCTATTTTTCCCCAACCACAAGGATATCCATTAGACCGGCACCAGGGCCTAAATTTTTCCATTTTCTCCCTCACCAAACTTGACTTTACACATTATTTGAGCCTCTGTTTTGTAATTTTCTGCTCAAATTATATCAGGGAGAGGCCATCTTGTAGCATATGGCTCCTCTTCCCAGGCTATTTGGCGAGACTTGATTCTGAAGTGTCGAAATGGGGCTGTCGTTAGAGCTAATCATGACGGACAGCGGCGCCTTCAAAGTCCATAGAGTCGCACACACAGGAAACTTTATGTGAGTGCCAGACCTCAGCACATGTCTGGGTTTTCTGGTTTGGTCATAGTTTATAGTTAGTAGTTACAGTATTTTATAGTTATTGCATTCGTCGGCTCTTCTGAACAGTTCCTTAAACTGAATGGTTGGATCCGGATGTCATTTTTTGAAAGAGACTAATCTTTTTCTTTCTAATTTGTATGCATTTTTATACTGATTGTCTATGAAATGAACTGATGTAAAAGATTCAGATCCCGTAAAAGAGTCGAAAGTCTCATCTAGCGTTTTACAATCTGAAGAAAGTCAAAAGACAACACTGGCTGAAGAGTGAAGGGTTAATTTTCAAAACCAGGTAAGAGCTATTTGAACAAGTCATCGGAGGCTTGTAGTTTACTCTTAGTATAGTGATAGTTTAAAAGCCAAATGTGTTTTACTGATATCAAGTTTTATTCCATCTCCTCTTCATAAAATCCACTTTGCATTACTGTCATGGCTAATATCCCTACAACACAGAAACAGAAAGAAAAACACGTTTTGTCAGGTTTTCAAAATGAAGAAAAAAAGTGAAATAACTCTACAACATTTTTAAATATTTCCCTTCGCTATGTCGAAAAATATTTAGTTAGATATTATTTTTTTATACATAATTCCATAGATCTTACTTCATATATTTGATGTCTTCTGTTTGTATATAAAACGTAGAAAGTAGTAAAAAAAAAAAAAAAACAAACAAAAAAAACCCACAAAAAACATTGAATGAGAGAGTACTTTTGATTGGTAGTGTAGCTTTATATTTTTTTTTTATCTTTAAAAATATTTCACAGTGTGCTTCTGGGTGTGTCACCAGTCCAGTAAGCCTTGTTTTTACTCTGATAAATTTGCATATGACAACAGCTCCTTGCACTTGATGGTGACCTCTCCTCTTCCCCCCCCCCCCCACTCCTCATTCCCCACTCCTCACTCCTCTCTCTTCACTCTTCTCTCCTCTATCTTCACCCCTCTCTCCTCACCCATCTCTTTTCTCCCCTCACTCCTCTCTCCGCACTTGTCTCTCCTCTCTCCTCACTCCACTCTCCTCTCTCTTCTCACTCCTCTCTTCTCTCTCTTCACTCTTCTCTCCTCTCTCCTCACTCCTCTCCTCACTCCTCTCTCCTCACTCCTCTCTCCTCACTCTTCTCTCCTCTCTCCTCTCCTTCTCTCCTCTTTCCTCACTCTTCTCTCCTCTCCTTTTCTCCTTTCTCCTCTCCCCTCACTCTTCTCTCCTCACTCCTGTCTCCTCTCTCCTGTCCCCCCTCTCCTCACTCTTCTCTCCTCACTCTTCTCTCCTCAGTCCTCTCTCTTCACTCTTCTCTCCTTTCTCCTCTCCCCTCAGTCTTCTCTCCTCATTCCTGTCTCCTCTCCCCCCTCTCCTCACTCTTCTCTCCTCACCCCTCTCTTCTCACTCTTCTCTCCTCTCTCCTCACTCTTCTCTCCTCACCCCTCTCTCCTCACTCTTTTCTCCTCACTCCTGTCTCTTCTCTCCTCTTTTCTCTCTCCTTTCTCCTCACTCTTCTCTCCTCTTTCCTCTCTCCCCTCTCCTCACTCTTCTCTCTTCCTCCTTCACTCCTCTCTCCTCTCACTTCTCTCCTCTCTTCTCTCTCCTCCCTCCACTCTCCTCTCTCCTCTCACTTCTCTCCTCTCTTCTCTCTCCTCCCTCTCCTCTCCTCTCTTCTCTCTCCTCCCTCCCCTCTCCTCTCTCCTCCCTCTCTTCTCTTCTCTCTCTTCTCTCCTTCACTGTAATGCTTCTGTAAAACTACAATGGCTGGAAGCTAAACATGATTAGCACAGATCCACCAACAAGCAGGTCAGAGTTTTTCCGTGTAGCGGTGTAGCAACAGTCCCAGCGCTAGCTCAAAGGCCAGCGCTAGCTCAAAGGCCAGCTCCGCCCCCAGCGCCGCCCCCAGTGCCACCCCCCCGTGGAGCTGACATTCTCATCGGGCCCTGCACATTAATTCGGTTATTGTTGCTGCCCTGGCCTCCCGGAGTCCTATCAAAGACTCAATAACCACTGCTTAACCAAAGTCCACTGGCAATTTCCCTCCATATCCTCTGCACCCCTCCCCCTGTCCCCCTCTCCACCTCCTCTCTCTACCCCTGTCCCCTGCACCCACCCTCCCTCTATTCCCCCTCTCTCTCCCTCCGTCCATATCCTCTACACTCCTTCCCCTGTCCACCTCTCCCTTCCTCTGTCTCCCTCTCTCACCTCTGGCCCCCTCTCCCTCTCTCCCTCCATATCCTCCACACCCCTCCATCTGTGCCCCTCCTTCTCCCTCTGTCTCTCTCTTTCTCTCTCCCTCTCCCTCTCTCGCCTTCCCCCCTCTTCCTCTCTCTCCCCCTCCCTCTCCATCCCTCTCCTCTCCCTCTCTCTCTCTCTACACACCATCTGACGACTGCTTTCACTGGGACGTGGTTGAGTTGAAAGACTCATTATTAGCTTGTAATTGTAGGAGTCAAACCCAATTAAGCAAATCTGTGGGGCAGATGCTGGCTCTAAGCCCCTCCCCTTTACCCTGTATGGGGCCGGTGCTGGCTCTAGCCCCTCCCCTTTACTCTCGCTGTCCCACACTTACTTGAGTTAGTCTTCGGGGTTAGGGGGAACAAGCGGGACACCGGACCCCCAGTTGGGCAGAGCATGTTGCTAATTGAGTTCTTCCAAGTGAGCAAGAATGGAGGTATTAAAGGAGTGTTTCTCAAGCTGTGGCCCTGCTCCTGTTGGTACTTGGGGGGGTCCTCTGCAGAGCTAGTATATCTTTAATTTTGAGTGTGTGTGCGTGTGTGTGTGTGCGTCTGGTTTACTCAGATTTCACAGCAATTTTAGTCTTAATTTAGGCATGATTTAATTCTGTTTTGGTGGTACAAATATGTAACTTGTCCTTGTGAAGGGTTGGAGAATCACTGTGTTAAAGCGAATACTGTTCATTAAACTTTAAAATGTGAAAAATGTAATGAAAATAATAATGCAACAATGAACTAAATATGTTTAAATACACGACATAGACACTAGTACTAATGGTGAGAGGAATGATAATAATTCTTATGGCATTTATTGAGGTGAGCAATCATGTTATAGAATGAGAGAAAAAAACAAACATTAAATAACATAACATACACACTCTATGGAGATGAATAAATCTTATGTCATACTGTGGAATATTACAGCCAAACATTTCCATGGAAACAAGCAGGAGGAAGCCCTCTACCAGGCCAAATAAGAGCCTTTGTTTGTGAATATGCAAGTCCCTTCAAAGTAAATGCATGTTTTTCTATGTTTTTCAATGCAATAAAACATCAATGAAAATAATGAAAAAAATTAAATAAAATCGTGCTTTTATTTTTATTTATTTATTTATTTATTTTTTTTGCAAAATGTTCCTTACTGTGACTTTAACTTAACTTACTGTGCCAAAAAGTATATTAGAATATCTCAGTAAAATCATGCCTTATCGTACAAAACACAGTTATCAAACAACACATCTTTTTCTCTTATATATTGTAAGACATAATAAAGTATCAAATTTAAAAAAAAAGAAAAAACTGAATGGAGGAATAGCGTCTCATCTGTGAAGGCGATGAGGAGACATGTTGACATTGCGCTCCTGTTGGCAAAGAATAAGAGCCCGATGTGAGCGACTCCCCAGGGAAACAGGGGCTGGGACAGAAAAGCCACGCATTGAAGCCGAACAACCCCAGACCTGTGCACTTCCTGCTCCTCTCAGCACGACCCTGGGATAAGCAGATATGAGCGGACAAAACGTCTCATTTCATTTGCATTTCTCAGCACAGTTTAATTCGACTAAAGCTGGTTGGGAAGTCCGGGCGTTCATTGTTATAAAGTGGATTTGGGCTGTGTAGTGGGCAGGATCTAATGAGCATAAAATGAGTTTTAAATCCAGGAAGTTGTCCCGGGTGTGTGCAGTATGGAGCCGGCCTGAACGATAACAGAAGGAGGAGACGCTGCGTGCTCTCTTGACTGTTTGGTCCCAAAAACCCCATGGGGAGAAATACAAGCTGTACATGGGTCAGAATGGTGAAACAGTTAAAGCGTTGCCATGGCAATTAACAGTTTAAAACAAGATATTATATGTTTTTGAATGGAGAAAAGCTCTTGTATTAACCAAACTGATACATAATTTTACAATGTCAAACTCTACTCTAATTACTACTTTAAAGGACCTGTATTACACAAAATTGACTCGTGAGGTTTAAACCATGTTATAATGTTTTTACCTCCTCAAAAACATACCTGGAGTTTTGTTTCATTCGCACATGTTTCAGTAACTCTATTATTATTATCTGTCTACATCTCCAAAGCTTAAAATCCTCTGTTCCACTTTGTGATGTCATGAAGTGGTAATTTTCAAGTTAACAGCTTCTTTTACGTCTAGTTCGGTAGAGACTGGCAATTCTAGGGGTAAAATGATCCAAATTATTCTATTAGTGGTGTATGAAGTTTAAAAATATAAAATATTACCACATGACATCACAAGGTGGAACAGAGTGTTTTCTGTCTGAGAGAAGAACTCAGACTAAATATGCAGTGTTTTTGTGTTAAACATGTGTGAATGAAACAAAACACAACTCCAGGTCTGTTTGTGATGAGGAAACAACATTATAACATAGATCAGAAAACAGCGTCATATGGGCCCTTAAGCTAATGTTACTAGCATGCTATTAGTGCACTTCCTGATTATCGGACACTTTCTAATTCAGCGCAGCCAGTACACAGCAGACTTATTTTGAGCGTCTTTTACCTCTATACTGGGGCAATATCTTTTTTCCCCTCAAATATATGGAAACAAAAATCTGGTAGAGGCCCTTTAAACACAACAATAAATTGAAATATGCTTTTAATTTTATCATCACAGAGGGGCGGGGCCAGACATTTTTAGTTGGAGGAGCAAAGGGGGTGCTAAGGTCTTCAATGCGGGTGCTCATTTAACACGTTCATTTAGAGCCTTTTAACAATGGAGCATACCCCCCATGTCCTACCATGTTTGCTTTGTTGTTTTAAACAAGTTTAAATGTAGTTAGCCCCTGTAGTGATTTATAAAACATATTATTGGAGTCTCATTTTGAACACTCTGCAGTTGCCATTTGAACATTTTAGTCAATATTGGATATGCTATGAAAGTGGGCAAAATTTTATTCTAAGGGGCTGGACTGGCCATTCTAAGGGAGGCTAGTGCCCCCTCGAAAGGACTTGAGGGATCGGACTCCTGATAGTGCTGGTTTAGTCCTGGTTTAGTTCCCACCTCCTGTTGGTGCCAGAGTCAGGACTAAACATGGAGAATCAGTGTTTCAGTTTTATGCAGCTAAAACCTGAAACTGTCTTCCTGAAGATGTGAGACAGGCCTCTACTTTGACAATGTTTAAATCCAGGCTCCAAATGATTTTAATGTCTTTCTTATTCTCTAAAGCACTTTGAATTATGTTGTGCACTGTTCTATACATTGCCTTGCACTGTGTCACTGTGTCAATAGGAATCCATCTTGTCCTTGTCAAACACTTCAGTATCAAACCCTCTTAAACAAAAGCTTTTCCTTGAATATCATTTCTCATCAATAATCTATAGGAGACAGTTGATGTTGCTATTGCTCCTCCATTAGCACGCTAACTGCTCTGGCCTGAGCCGCACCAGCAGAGTGGGCCCATAGATAATCAATGTTCTAATCAGCGGCGCTTTGAGTGGAGAACACAACAGGTATTGAACTAATTACACAGTCGGACCGGGCGCGCTGTCAAAACAATGAGCTAATCTGGTGGTGGGAGTGTCAGGGCTCTGGATACTCTGGTCCAATGAGTGTAACATGAACAAGAGTACTCAGCCAGTCCAGAGTGTGTGATCTCACGCCTCCTCGCTCACACTTTTGTTATAGTGAAACACAGAGGTCAGAATGGGTCAGTGGGCAGACAGCAGGGTGAGGAAGGAGGAGGAGAGGAGGAGGAGAGGAGGAGGAGAGGAAGAGAAGAGGAGGAGGAGAGAAGGAGGAGAGGAGGCACACCCTGGCCTATTTTCAATGTGGAATAGAGTCATGAGGGTTTGGACAAGCTTAGCCCTCCCCTCTCTGTGTGTGTGTGTGTGTGTGTGTGTGTGCGTGCGTGTGGGTGTGTGTGTGTGCGTGTGTGTGGGTGGGGGGAATTATGTAGCAAAGAAAAAAACCTTTAAATTGTTAAATACTAATTTGTTTATGCATATATTCAAATCCTCAAAGTATGCACCCTTTACTTTGTCAAAAAATATTTAATAGAGTTATTTAGTGTTTTTTTTGTTGCTACATAATTCCATATATCTTGCTTCATATATTTGATGTCTTCTGTGTGTATATAAAATGTATAAAGTAGTAAAAATAAAGGGAAAAAAAACAGATGATGTCTAAATCTGTCATGTCACATAAAAATAACAATAATTATAAATGACACATTAAAGTACTAAAAAAAAATCTGTGTACACACTCATGGTTATCTACCTCGTTTATGGAGTCAAAAATCAGGTCTGAATACAAACATACAAACATACAAATATATAAACATACAAACATACAAATATATAAACATACAAACATACAAACATACAAACATACACTACCAGTCAAAAGTTTGGACACACCCTCTCATTCAGTGTTTTTTTTTTTCTTTATGTTTAATATTTTCTACATCTTATATACATACAGAAGAAATTAAATATATGAAGTAAGATCTATGGAATTGTGTAGCAAAGAACTATTAAATATTTTTGACAAAGCAAAGAGTAGAAATAAAATATATTTTAAAATATTTAGTAGAGTGGTACATACATATATCCTTTATTATTAGCTCTGTATTTTAAAGTGCAGATCTGGGTTAAACAGTTTCATGTAGAGCAGTAATGTGGTTAGAGCTGGCACCTGACTTTTTGTACATTTGGAGCTTTCCCCATGAGAGTAAGTTGTAAAAACAGCACTTTGTGACAAAACCAGACTGCTGCACACTGCCGGGTGCCAAAAATTTAAAAATGAAGCATTTTTATTTCTGGTCAACCTGGAAGTAAGCGTCGAAAGCACCCCACCATCTGAAAAAAATTAAAAAAAATAAAAATTTAAAGGCGTGCATGTGTGTGAAAAAAGCATGTGGATATTAACAATGTCCCAAAGGGTTTGTGAGAGCGAGGGGCAGATTTAAATCAGGCCCCCAGCATTAAGGTAAGGATCTGTCGTCAGCAAAATGAATGTAAGTCAATGTAATGTCCTCAAGAAGCATGGAAACCCAACATATGTGTGTGTCTCTGTGTTTTTGTGTGCATATGTGTGTATGTGTGTGTGCCTACCCCTCCCTCCACACCCCTCCTGTGTAAATGTGGGAGTGGGCCGTCCCTCTGACTCTCACATTAACCCCTTTAACCCCACAACGAGGCAGAGCTGCAGCTACTACAATGTGTCATTTGTGACTGACATGGATCCAAGTGGCTTGTGTGGCGGCAGTTTAACTTTGTTTGTGTTTCTCTTGTTAATAAAATTATTCAATTCAAGTGTAGAAGCAATTTAAGATGACCAAAGTGCTTCACATGACAGTCAACAAAAAACAAATATACAGATAACACGATACATAGGAAAAGAACAATAAAACATCAAGATATCCTGTGTAGCTAGTATTAAATGCCAGGGAGAAGAGGTGGGTTTTCAGTCTAGTCTTAAACTATGTTAAAGACTGAGAGACTCTTACAGGCAGAGGGCGCTGTTCCATAGTCTGGGTGCTGCCACAGACAAAATATAATAATGTACAAATAAAAAATAGCACACATTTAAACAAAATTATAAAGTAGTCACATCATAATGTTGGTAAATCCTGTCATATAGGACTCATTATAGGCTCTGTTACTGAAGAAGAGGTAGTTTTACCCAAATAATGAGGACTAAAGTAGTAACAGAGAGGGGCCTTGGGTTAACAAAGCCTAAAAGATCAGAGGTGCAAGAGCCTGGGACAAAAACAACTGGTCTTTGATTGTGAAGGTAATAAAGCATGTGTATTGCATTTACATTACAATACTAAATTTTCAAACTCTATTTCGATACTAAGGAATAGACTTGATAAAAAAAACACTCTTTCTTCAAACAATAAGATATGATTTTCAAAATGTAATGGTAGTACTTTCTTTTATATTCCCATGTGGCCTTATATCTGTGTAATCCCTCAGTTGTCCAGTAGGTTCCATAGTGGTCCATGGGTGTTTACTAGTCTATGTGTCTTATAGTTGTTCTGATACAGCTCAAGATCATTCTAAGGCTATTCAGGAAAAGTTCATTTTTGTCTTGTGAATGTAACTTTTGCATGTTCATACCTGCTCAAATGAGTATCTAGTTTCAATACAAGTTTTAGTGTCAATTATTGTATATTTTTCAATACTTTTGACAGACAACCCTAATTTAAAAACATGTATTGTGAATGCATAATGATTCTTTTCCACACTAATTTTGGCTGCTGTCACAAAAAGGCAGTATAAAATTAAAATTGCTAACCTCAACATTACCTTCAAAAATACTTTCTCATTGCCATGTGTTTTGTAAAAGCTACTTCAAACCTACAAACACTTTAAGACCGAAACTGGTTCACCCAAAGGACAAATGTCGAACCACAAACAAAGCAATGTGGTCTACTCCATTCAGTGTGGTGAAGCGTGCAGTGAGTGGTACATTGGAGAAACTAAACAGCCACTTTATAAGAGAATGTACTAACACTGTAGTGAGAGCAGCTCAGGACCCCAATCTGCTGTGCATCTCCATCTCAAATACACTAACCACTCCTTTGAAGATAGTGAGGTACAGATCTTAGCCAAAGAAAAGAAATGGTTTGAGAGGGGGTTTAAAGAGGCATTTTCTGTTAGGATTTGAACAGGACCTAACCAACAAACAGAAACTATAAACAAGGTGTGTTAGCTTCAATGTCATTAGCTCCTTCATTCAGACAGATTTAAGGCAGTGTCCTCCAATAATCTGACCAGAACTGAAGAGGCGGCTTGGATGAGCGGCTAAACATCTTCACTCAAACAACTTTTTGTCCAGTTGACAGAATTTTTTCCTTTTCTATGTGGCCTTAGTAACTTGCGTAACATCACACCTGTTGTACGTATCCCACATATCGACTCTTAATCTGTGTCTTCTCTTCTCATCCCTCTGTCGTGGTGCAGACACTAATCAAGTTCATGTGTAATTAAATGCTGTATATACTGCTGTCTCTCTACATGTGTTCCACCTGTGTCAATCAGTCTTTAATTACAACCAAGGAACAAATGCAGCACTTGTGGGGGCAATTGAAGAGGGCAACAGTCACTAATTAACCAGTTCATAAGGCAATCTCATTAATTACCCAGTCTGAAGCCCCGGTCTGCTCTGGACGTCCTGATTACACGCTTACTGGCTCCGAGTCCTATGACAAAACGTCCTCTAATAGATTCAAATGGAGGAATCGTTTACAAATGGGTTTATTAGGCAGAGAGCCGGTGCGGACCTTTCAAATCGTCCTGAAAAGTGCAGCTTCCTCTGTTATTCCGCACGAGGCTTTCACGCACTTAAGCAGAGGTCAGACAAACAGCGGCGCAATTAGCAGCCTTGGCTTTTTCCAGAGCCGGGCTTGATCTGAAAAGTGTTCCTCACCTTTTCCGCTCCATTCAACGCTAATCAGGGACTTAACCAGCAGAATCGGAGGAGTATGAAAGACAAAATAGCAATCTGACAGACGCCCCGAGTGAGAGCGCTGCCTCGAGTGGATTCATTAGAGAAATGCGAGAAGAAAAGCCTTGTGTCATGTGTTAAACTGCTTTTTTAGTTCGGATTAAGGTTTATGTTTAATACAATGTTGTTTGTGTTTAACCGTCAACACAGATCTTTTGTGTAATAATGCGTAAACTTGTCTGAAATACAAAACACAAGTATTTTTAGCTCAAATTTAAGAAATGCAGGGAGCAAATAGGCTGGAACAGAGACACAGCGTGAGATTGGGTTCGACAACACAACACTTTGACATGATTTAACATACAGAAATTGTCCAATCAGATTCATAATTTTAGATTTATTTTGTGTTATATTTTTGTTGTCATTTTGAGATTGATTTTGAATTTGCAGCTTCTCAAGATGTGGATCCCAGCAAGGCTAACCCTTTTATTATCCAACGCAAATCTCACAAGATCATTTTCTGCATGTGCTCACAATCTAGTTCTACTTTTATCTTTAATCCATCCCTAATGATAATAGGGATGGATTAACCCTCGAACTAGTTCATTTTAAACAGTCTGCAGTGGTCCAAAGTTATTCCTCACCTACTTTATGCATTCAGACCATCCTAAATACCATAGACTGTATAAAGAAGTGGACTAAGTGAGTATGACATCACCCATAGCGTTCAGCTCCAATCGAATGTTATAGGGGCCAATTTGGAGCTGAGTTCCGTATTAGGAATTCCGACTGGGAGTATCATAGCAACCAAAGAGCCAATCCTGAGCGAGGCTGTTAAAGGTAACGCCCCTTCCCAACCCCACCGCTGGTCTAGCAGGCAGCGGATACTTAGCAATGTTGTCAATCAAACCTGTTGCTAGTGCCGGAGTTACCTCAGGAAAGAAGGTGCCTGATTTGTCTGTTATTAATGTTCGTATCTTGATTCATGGACAAAATAGCAAAATAAAAAATACCAGGATCATCTAGAGCGGGTTAATAGGAACATTTTAAGACCAAAATGACAAGGCTCACTGCAGCAGTTACAGAGAGAGGGGCCGCAGTTTTTCAATGTAAAGTGAATTGAAGCCAGAAATGCGCCTATGCTCACTTCCTATTTGGAACGCGGCGGCTAGCAGGTTAGCTATGCGCATTTATATATACAGTCTGTGCTAATTACTCACCACACTGACTTTATAAGCTCTTTTCACAACTCTCAGAGACCAGAGTATTTTGCCTTCACAGTAAAGCTATCAACAACTAGTATGCTAACGTGCATCTCTTCATTATCAGACATTAAAACGCTTCATAATTAGACAGACGCAGAAGACTTATTTTGACCTCAAGAGCTGCATGTACAATATAACTGTACTGGGGTGAGACACATTTTGTTCAGATACAGGGGAAACATGGTGTACAGGGCCTTTAAGAGTAAAACTGAAGAATCATAATATAGCTGCCGCCGCAGAACAAAGCCCAGACAAACTGTTAGCAAATTTCCTGAGCTCTGCAGAAACCTCTTAAACGGGAACAAATGCCGAAATCCACCATCGCTCCTCAAAGGCCGTCCCACCTCACGCGGCGCCCCCCAGTGGGACTCTAAATGCAGATAACGAAGAAATGGAAAATGGAGGGCAAATTGACCCTTTCACAGCATGTTAAGTCAGTTTGTATGGGTACCTGGAGTGGCCCGGCCCCTCCCATCAATAAAATAATTTAAGAACACATTATACTGGTCTAAAAGGGCCCATTTGCCGGACCAGGTGACTACTCAAAGACTCTGCGGATTACAGACACCCTACATCAGGTACTTTTAATTCAAACGCGGTCGATGGGACTTAGGCGGCTGTTGTGTGGTGGTGAATATTAAAAACGGGTCTTTCTGCTCAAATGTCTCGTGTGCATAAAGTCAATAAAAATGGATGGGGGGTCAGGCAAAGTGGACGGCGCCGTTGTATACGCGATTCTGGAGATCTGCATGGGTTTTCTTCACAGCACTTTTAATGATCATTCTACACTAAGAAAATACTAAGATACTGGTTTGTGGGAGCAGTCTACTCACGAGATGTGATTTAGCTGTTTGATTTTCTGAAGAAACGGATTTGAATGTTTAAAGAAAATGTGTTATGTGTTATGGGGATTTTAGTATTAAAGGGCCCGTATTACGCTGTTTTCTGATCCGTGTTATAATGTTGTTTCTTTGTCACAAACAGACCTGGAGTTGTGTTTTGTTTCATTCACACATGTTTAAACACCTGCATATTCAGGCTTTCAGTTTTTCATCTCAAACAGAAAACACTCTGTTCCACCTTGTGATGTCATGTGGTGATACAGGAAGTGCTCCACAGTGTTTTTAAATTCCACACACCTTCACTAGAATCATTTGGGTAATTCTCTTTCTTCTGAACTAAAGGTAAAAGGTTGCTGTTAAGTTAAAACTACCACTTGATGACATCATAAGGTGAAACAGAGCATATTGACCTTTTAAAAATGTAGACCAAGGGTGTCCAAATTTAATTCAGCATTTATATATTGAAACATTTTTGAAGTGCAGGGCCACAGATCGGCGAGTCATTGTGATGTGTGCATTTAACACAGCTTTGATAGAGCTACTGTACCTTTAATAAGACTTGGAACATTCATTTTAGGTCTAGCTTTATTCAGGTTTTAGTGGTAGAATGAAATACATCAACATCATTTGATCAGTTGGGCCAATTCAGTGGAGGCTCAAAAGAAAAACTGGTCTAAGGGCTGTATTTGGCTATAGTTTGGACACTCCTGACGTAAACAGAGTAATAATGCTGGATTACTCAAACATGTGTGAATGAAACAAAACACAACTCCAGGTATGTTTTTGAGGAGGTAACTACATTAGAACATAACTTGAAGCTTACAAGAGTCCATTTTGTGTAATATAGGACCTTTAAACTATAACATGCAAAATTCCTTGTCTTACATTTTGTTCTTAATAAACTGCAACTTTGATTTAAAATGGTTCAGTAATAAAAAATGCTTCACTGACTTCCTATTCAAAACTACTGAACTAACATTTTTAAATCCTGCATATATGACCTGAAGCCTAAAGTATTTGAATAATTGCAAGCATAGAGAGGTGGGTGGAGATAGGGGGTAGGTGAAAACAGACATTTTCAGAACACTCAAGCCTTAAATACAGGACAGTAGGGGATTAGTCAAACCTTCACGAGTCAATAGGAAGATCAATATAACATGGTTCAAAGCTCATTTAAGTTGATTTTGCATAATATGTTTAACATGTTTTAAGACACTGTACCAGATTTTTACTGTGTTAAAAACATGAAAAACTGAAAAACCTTTAGACAGTTTGCAGTGGCCCAAAGTTATTCCTGACTTATAGTATGCATTCAGAACATCTTAATTATTCACCACATTGAGTTTATAAGTGCTTTTCATAGCTCTTAGAGACAAGAGCAGAGTTTAGCTGCACTTCCTGATTATGGGACAAAAAATGATTTCTAATTAGATGCAGACAACAAGCTTCTTATTTTAACCTTAAGAGCTGTTTATATCATATATCTGTACTGGGACAAGACTTTTTGCTCAAATGATTGGAAAACATGTTGAGATGTTTGCTTATAACTGCACTTTATAGCGATTAATAACAGTTTAGACTCACATTCCCTGGTATATATACTTGCGATATACCTTTATGGAGCGGCTGATGGAGTTGTATTAGCGTAACAGTAAAAAGTGAGCGCTCAGTGTGATACAAACTGCAGCAGAAACAGCCCTATTAACAACTGCCCCAACACTAATTCAAATCAATGGTGCAGAGCAAACTCATGGATCCCATAGAGTTTATTGACGAGCTGTGCGCTGAAGGCTGAAGGCACAGGGAGGGCTGAAGGCACAGGGAATACACAGGGAATACACAGGGAATACTCAGGCTGTATCATGTAGACACAGGGACGTGTTAAATGCATGTAAGGCTGACAGTACAGTTCAGCACCACGGACAGCTCCACGGGACAACCCCTGCACGTTTCAAATACTAGAGGGTTTTATTTTCATCTTTCTTGTGTTTTCTTAAAATTAACACATAATTTATATATGAGTTTACATTTTTTAACATATTTTGATTCCAATATTCATGGAAAACTGAGGAGAGTTTATTAATTCATTTGATTCATTTGACAATACAATATAGATTATACGGTTACATACTGTTACAAATATGTAACATAATTTGATAAATGTATATGTACTGCAGTGTTGTCCTGATACTAAAATTTCTATTTGATTTTGATACCAAGGAATAAACTCGATAGTCGATACTAATTCTGATACCACAATGATAATAAAAAAACAACAAAACACTCTTACTTTAGACAACAGAATGCGATTTTTAACATTAAATGGTAGTACTTTTTTATATTTCTGTCCTGTGAATATGACTTTTTATCATAAATACTTTCTCAAATGAGTATCTAGCTTTGATTCTAGTTTTAGCATCGATTCGTGTCAGATTTTTGATACTTTTGAAAACTCTAACGCATGTAAATCTATAGGTACAAAGCTTTATTTTTTATTCTGTACCAAACCACTTATTACGATTCAAAAACAACAAAAAAAACAACTTCACAAATACTCCCTTAGTTCTTCTTGGCTGCCGTGTCTTAACAGAACAGATGTTTTAAAATTTAAATTATATGATCATTTGTATTTGAAGCACACGACTGCCTTACAAAACTAAACCCTGCTATTTCACATTCACTATAGACCAATGTGTTAATATGTTGTTTTTCTTTCAGATGTCTTGGCAAATTATGGCTTATTTTGTTGTTTGGAAAATACCTGGAACTCCATTTATCACTATGCATTTAACCAGCCCCATTTCGAGTCCGCCTGGGAGGAACAGGCTGCTGGAAAGGCTCTCAGTGTGGTGGCAAAGCAGTGATTTGGCATGTTAGCAAGTGTGTCGGGAGCTAATCAGACAGAGGGGCCACTGTAATGGACAGAATGTGGGCAGAATCACAGCTAGACCCAGCCCGATAATACAGCTAATTTTTCCACTGTCTCAGCCCGCGCGCCGACTGAAATGGGGTCAACAAAAGGTGCCGGAGCCACCAAATGAACAGGTGTTGCTATTCTTCCAAGGACAATCTCCCTCCTCCCTCCTTCACTCTCTGTCTGTGTAAACGCGTGAGAATGTATGGATAAATGAAGGGCAGGACCTGTGCATATTACTTGTATTGTTTACTTTTGAAATCCTATAGTATAGAGCTGGTGCGTTTTGATGAAAGGCCCTCCTAGATTCCTTCATTCCCTGGGCTTGTTGTGATACAGAAACAATTGGTTATTATAAGGACAGCTCTTGTAGGGAAATAAGGTCCTCTGGTTTACATCGGGAGGGTGGCTGAAGTGAGCGTCTTTGTTGATAAGAAGCCGTGTATGTATTAATGTTGAAATTCTCAATCCCGTTTGGTGTGATTGGACCTGTCACATTCTAATCACAGATGGAAACACACGTACAATGCTTCATTTGTTCTTGATGACGAGCTTTATGTAAAATATATTGACCTGCAGCAGTGGAGTAAAAAGACCTGCTGTTTGAGCGATGTCTCCATATAGGCACACACGCACACTTTAGTTATGCTTCATTAAAGTTACTCTGTGTATCACTTCTAGACGCACTTGGGTTTGTAAAGAATACAATATCACATTTAGAAATAGTCATTAGGGACATTTCTTGGAAGATGCACTTGGAATTTGCATTTTGTCTGTAGTTTCTGTGTTTTTATATACAAATGTTTGGATGGATTATTTGCACACACTTAAATTGCACATACAAACACAAACTATCTAATATCAAAGAAGAAGAAATGCCCAAACTCCCCTTTGACTTTCCTGAGGTTCTTCTCAGGCAGGACTTCCTCCAGGCCTGGAGCAGCTCCACATGAAGACTTCAGGAGGCTGCGATGGTGTTCAATGCAATTTTTCTTATATAGCACATTTAAAATACAACTTAAGCTGCTCAAAGTGCTTTACATAATCAGCAACAAACAAAAATAAATATACATAAAATACAACCCTCGTAGAACAATAAAACACCAAGATATCTTGCTGAGCTAGAACCAAGTCAAGCCAGAGAGGAGAGGTGGGTTTTCAGTCTAGTCTTAAACTTCGTTAGAGACTGGGAGGATCTGACAGGCAGAGGGCGCTATTCCATAGTGTGTCTGCTTGCACATGGTGTAGCATAAGCCATAGGTATTGAGGATCCTAACAATAACAAAGGATCATGTTCCTGTATGGGACACCATCCTTTCTAGATATGTAGACTCACACACTTTACTAAATATATTTTATTAGCAGGTGCTTCAAAACACAATAGACACATCTTCTGTAAAACTGCTGTTTGTGTCCAGTTCTTCTGAGAATGACACAGTTCAGTTCCTCGAGTTTCACTGCACTTTTGAGACTTCAGATCTGATCAGAACATAAAACAGTGTAGATTTCTGAAAGTTCTCCTCTAAGAGCCACAAATGAAGAAGACAAGGATGAATACATTGAGTGAGTGTAGAATGTGTCCAGCCTCTGCTTCTATCTGCCACACACAAACTCAAACACACAGGCTCGGGCTGGAGATGCATTAAAGCTGCCCATCAGGACAGTAATGGATTAAAGGGCGCTGTGCCTCTGCAGTTTGCCAGTCGATGTTGTGTGTCTCTGCTCAGGGCCCCTCCCTGCTCTGCTCTCTTCCTGCTGCAAGACGTTCATTTGCCATCAGTTGCCATCTTGGCTGGCTCCATTAATGCACGCCCACAAAAGGACGACACATCGCATTATCACCTCAGTCCCTTTCAAATGAGAGCTGAGCGATGCCTGGGCGCAGCTTGTGACTGGTTAACACTATCAGCTATTTGTCAGATTGTTCCCTAATACACAGCGTCTAAAGATTTCATCAGGCATTTGATGACGGAAATAAACCACTGCCCATGGGGAAATTGGACTGATTAATGGAATTATGCGATGGAGGGGAGTCAATACAGCAGCACACTGTCACATGGGGATAAGGAGAGGTCCACTGGAGAGGCCTGTCCATGCTTTATGTGGGCTATGCTCTATGTGGGCCTGACCATGCTCTGTGTGGGACATTCTCTATGTGGGCCTGTCCCTGCTCTATGTGGGCCTGTCCATGCTCTGTATGGGACATTCTCTATGTGGGCCTGTCCCTGCTCTGTGTGGGCCTGTCCATGCACTATGTGGGCCTGTCCATGCTCCCTCTGGGACTGTCATGCTCTGTGAGTCTGTCCATGCACTGTGTCAGACATTCTCTATGTAGGTCTGTCCCTGCTCTATGTGGGCCTGTCTGTGCTCCATTTGGGACTGTCCATGCTCTATGTGGGCCTATCGTAAGCAGGGACAGACTAGTTTTGCAGAGAGGGGTTTTCATGTATAGATCAACAGAATAAACAATAGAGCAGTCATCCTTTTAAGTGTAAACACTATTGAATTTAAAAGTGCACTACATAACTTTTCCGTTGGGGGGTTTATTCAATTACGTGTGGATTTATTGCTCAATAATACCTAGAAAAACAGGCATTTTGACTGTGAGCGTGGGTTGCCACTCCACAGATCTGACCTGTAAATTTGCCTGATTTGGTCTCCATAATGATAGAAAGGCTTAATGCCATACTTGATTACAGAGTCAACATCATGCCCCAGATCTTCAGGTTGTAGTGAAGAAAAGAGTTGGTTCACAAGGGCAGTTTGTACAGAACATTTAATAGAATCCTTCGCCATTATGTTAAGTTGCATTAAACTTTTTCATGACTCTGGCCCTGGTTTAATCCATGCTGCTAACTGTGTCTCTGAGATCGACTCCACTTTAAATAGCCCCAGACCATATGGGCCCAGTTGGGCACAATTCGTTTTAATGTCATGTACCAGTGTCGCGTAGAACAGGGCTAAAATGGCACTTCTTGGCCGCCCCCCTCAGCATTCTTCGGTCTGTTAAGTGCTCTCTTAGTCCTGCCTAATGCATCTCTGATCTCTGCACCAAAACTGTACTGAGCCCACTCCCGCCCCTGTGACCCAGTAGCTCCCCACCACAACTGAACACAACGCTGGCTCTTTTTGCATCAATTGTTTCTGGCTCTTACCGTGGATACTGGTTGCTATGGTACTTTGACAATAAACCCTGTAATAAAGTGATAGTGATATGCAGGCAATTCACTGGGCCCCTCTCAGACAAAAAGCGCTCTCCACATTTGAGGTGCTTTGAATCGTATGGGAGCTCAATAAAACAATTAAAACTACAGCTATTGTGACTCAGCTCTGTGGTCCAGCAGGAGTCACGGTCGGGCAGACAGAGGACACACACTGAACTCAGCATAATTAGACACATTATTGGGGCTTTGTTCGTCAATGATGGGATGATGCCAGATTAGGGGACATTGTTACGTTTGTGAATGGTTTTCAGAGATACACATTAGACTCTATGTAGTGATGACAGAACTACTCGGCCTAATTAGAGTTACTATCCAAATCCAAATTCAAACACGAATGACTGAGCAGAGGTGCACATGTTTATAAAAATAAATGTGTTGGTTTTGCCTGTCAGAATGTAAAGGCCACAAGAATTTCATTGTGTGTATAAGAAGGGTTAATTTATTTTTGGACTGCAAAGTTAAATTAAATATAAATGCCATGTACATTGTAAAAAAAAATAAAATAAAAAATAATAATGATAATGATAATGATAATAAGAGCTGCCCAAAAACATAGGCAAAACAGTTCAACTTTGGACATAAAGCCCAGCCATGGGTTTTCAAAACTTTGGCTACAGTGCCCTCTGGTGTTTGATCAGGTATAATTCAGATGGTTCTATTGGACGTTTTCAGTGCTCTGCATTTAGTGCAATATAGATCATCTCAGCAGGAAGCCTGAATAATACTAACTGCAAATGAATATAACATGAAGGCACATGTGTCCTATTGAAATCCTTTTACAATAAACAGGACAAACTGTATGTTTTATTTCTTTATTTATTCTCTGTATCATCACAGCTCTTGTCACATTTTATTGAATTCAACAGATTTATAATAATAATAATAAAAAAAAAATAAAAAAAAAAAAAATAATAATAATAATAATAATAATAATAATAATAATAATAATAATAATAATAATAATAATAATAATAATAATACATATAGCTTTAAAAAAAAAAAATTATTTTTTATTTTTTTAGAGATACTCAAAGTTGTTTTAAAATTTCCATTCTTGCTGAGGGTTAGATACTATTGTGGCCACAGCTGCCCTGACTGACTGACAGAAGAGAGGCTGCTAAAGTGCGCCATTTGCCCCTTTGACAAACCAAACTAAGATGCACACAGTACTACACCGTACATTAGGTGCAATGAGTCAATCTCCACGAACACTACTGCCCCACTGTGGTCTCCCAACTGTACTTAGCTTCAGATCAGATCAGATGAGGCACTGGCAAGAAGATCTGACCACAGACTATAAAAAAATTTACAGTTGACCAATTTAGTATTGTAAGAAATGTATGAAGTTATTTTCTGCAGACTACATTATATTTGACAGTAGTATAGTAGTAGTAGAACAATACAGAAGCACAAATACATTTAAAAGTTAACATTTTTAATAACCTGTAAAAGAATGCTGTAATTACCGTGAGAAAGCAGACGGCCAATTAGACATGCAGTTCAATGACAAAAGGATAAGACATGCTCCAAATCCCCTTAAAGCCTCCACACAGAGACCTATTCTACAAACAGACAGAACTAACACCTAACACATCAACACATGTGCAGTATAGTAGTCCAAACAGGTTCATTTGGTCTTCTTTTAATTTTTAAAATTTCATTTAACAAACTTATTGGGACAGAGGACCATAAACACCATCACTGGATAAAAGAGGTAGCAGAAATCCAGAAATGTGCCCATAATACACTAAACTGAGATGAGGGGCGTTCTTGCATTTCCACACTTGGGACACTGAAGAAGTTGGGCTGCAGAGGGCGTTGTTGTCCTTCCTCTCCTGAAACAAGCCACGCCAAAGGACTGTGTGAATCAGCCACAAGACACCTCACAGCAACATCATGTGACTCTTCTGATGATGACTACAGACAAGCAGGCTGAACATGTGAAGGGAAATAAACAAACTGGTCTGTTAAATGAAAACTTAAAGATAAGTATAGTATATAGTTAGTATAGTATAGTATAGTGTAGTATATAGTGCAGTATAGTATAGTATAGTTTATGTTATGTGTATATTATAGTATATAGTATATTATAGTATGTACACTATATCATACTATACTACACACTATACTATATACCAGGGGTGTCCAAACTTTTTGCAATGAGGGCCAGATTTGGTGAGGTGAAAAGGTGCGGGGGCCGAACATTCACCCTGATCTTTCCATCCATCCATCCATCCATCCATTTTCTTCCGCTTATCCGGAGCCGGGTCGCGGGGGCAGCAGTCTAAGCAGGGACTCCCAGACTTCCCTCACCCTGGACACGTCCTCCAGCTCCTCCGGTGGGACCCCAAGGCGTTCCCAGGCCAGCCGAGAGACATAGTCCCTCCAGCGTGTCCTGGGTCTTCCCCGGGGCCTCCTCCCGGTGGGACATGCCCAGAACACCTCCCTAGGGAGACGTCCAGGAGGCATCCTGATCTTTCTTTGAACCATTAATATTAAATGCACATGAATTATTTAATTATTTTTTTTTACTTTTTATTGCAACTGGCTTTCACCTTTCAAAAACAAAATGAATTAAACACAGATTATAAATATGAAAAAGTGAGCATTTAATCTGTGGTTTTGATTATCACAATAAAATTAATTAACTGAGATTTTCTAATTTATTCACCAAACAAACTGAAACTGGACTGAAACTGAGATCTGGACTGTAGTAAATAGGCCTGGTCTGGCTCAAAGACGGTGGTTTGGATGAGCAAAACGTCGCAGGTGAGTCAGTCTTGTCCTCGCACGGTTCTTGTTAAAGTTCATAATCGAGAACTAAACAAACTCAGCATTTTCTTAGCAAATGTTTGAATTTCTTTAAACCTGTCTTTATCCAATTGCCATTAAAAGTCAGCAAGAGCGCGACCTCGGAGCACGGCCCGGATCTGCTGCCATCCTTGGTGAAATATAATATTGCTTGTAAATGTGTATTTTACGTTGGTCAACAGTGCAACGGGCCACACATAATTATTTTTATTCCAGAGGCTGCGGGCCGGTGGAAATTTGTACACGGGCCGCAATTGGCCCCCGGGCCGGACTTTGGGTATGCCTGCTACATACAATACACTATTATATCTATTTTATTATATGTATTAATTTATTGCCATTTTTACAGGGAGAGCCCAATGAGAGCACTCTCCTTTTCATGAGTGCCCTGTTCAAATATAGAAAAAATACAAACAAACACAAACTAAACAAATAAGTCCATTTAAAACATTCAAAAACAGGAGCAGGTGTGAGTATAAATGTTTATCACTGAATTATTAAAGTGGCACCAAAGTATCCAATGTAACCAATGCACCAATGTAATGGACTGACACACTGTGTGTTTGCGTGTATGTTAGAGTGAGAACTGCTCTGAGAATGCTGCAAATGAATTGCCCTCTGGGATCAATAAAGTTTTCTGAATCCGAATCTGAATCCAGTTTTGCATGTCCTTGAAATGTGCTCCATTTTTGGGAAGTAAAGGCTGTTTTCCCATTTCAGTTCAAGTGCAGCCAGTTTTTAGACTTATGCAACCATGAGGTCTTGTATTAAAAGTTCCCGTATCAAAGTTCACCAAGCGACATATTGAGTCTATCGTCATAGTCCTTTAAATACATTTTATACAGTGTTGTTCTTCTGACAGATAGCAATGGCCAACCTACTTTTTCATAGAGTGAACAGTGATGGGTTTGAGTTCATAAAATGTAAAAGTAATAAAATGAAGGGCTGAGTGAAAGAGTGAATCTAAAGGTTTAAAGTAGAGGCTGAAGTCTGTATGTAGATCATAGCTCCATAATCTACCACAGAAACAAAGGTTTTTCGGTAATTTCAGTGGGATACAAAAATTGTTTCTGTAATAAAATGATAATTTAGATTTTAAAGTGTTACATAATTCTGAGATATTTATTTTAAAGGATGTTTTTGTCTAGCCAAAATCTAAGATATTTATGTGTTGACTCTTTCAATCAATGTACCATTTAGTGTATAAAGCTAATAAATGCTTCTAAAAATGGCCATGGTATATGTCATTCTTTTAAATTGCAACAAACTGTATTAATAAGCATAGTAACAAAAAGTAGCAGGCCCCAAAATTGAGCCCTGGGGCACTCCTTTATTTAAAGTAAAAAAAAAATAATTTAAAAAAATCCTATTTAAACCCATCAGCTCCTACTGCCTGTGTTCTGTTTGAAAGATGGATTAGAACCGATCATGTAGCACTTCATGATCCACTGAATCAAAAGCTTAAGTCAAATTAATAAACAGAGCTACACAATCTTGTTTGTCATCAGGGGCTGAGAAAATGTCATATAAACCTTTTTATGGTTGCACTGACAGTGCTACGCTCTTTTCTGAAACCCGATTGATAAGACTTTAAAAATGAGCATTTATTTAAGTAAACATTAACTTGATTTGCAACTAACTTTTCTCAAACTTTTGCAAGACAAGGTCATTTAGATAATGGCCAGAAGTTATTTACATTTTTAGTTGTGCCACCTTTAAGGGAAAACATGTGCCATTTTCCATAATTCTGGTATATAGTATAGTATATAGTATAGTATGGTATGATATGGTAAGTAAATATGTTTTAATAAAAAACAGTTCTATACATTGGTTGAATACAGACTTTAATGGAATAATGTGGATAAAAGATGTGTGAGAACTCTGTCTGAGAACGCACCAGAGACACTGAACACACAGAACACAGAAATATACACACAGAAAATATATCAGGGTGCTGCTCTGAGCCCAGCACCTCAGTCAGATTTGCCTTTCAAATTACTTGCAAATAATTTGATGCACTTATAATGGCAAGAAAAATTAGACCTGTTGGAACATCTCGGGGAGTCTCCCTGAACTTTCATATTTAATCTAAAAAGTAAAGCATTTTATTTCTACATTGTTGTATTGTAAAAAAAAACGTGCATGTGTTCCTTACAATTGCTCAGGTTTCACTAGGGGTCACTGTGCCCTCAATAGAAAAACAATTGTTTGTATTGATAAGTTTGTATGAATAAGTGTAAAGCGGCAGCACACAGGTGTAGGTCATTATCCAGTGAGACTTTACTGTTGCTAACATGCTAACATGCTAACAGTGAGGCACTAGTTAGCCAGCTGGTTAGAGCAGGTAGGCTAAAAGCTAAAGGACTATTTTTCTGAATAGTATTTTGGCTTAACTTTTTGTCACTTTATATCGTTAATTAGATTGTTAGAGTTAGTGAAGTCATGCTGTAAACAGGCTATGCTAACATAGTACTTTAAATGAACTGTAAGTAGCCTGTGTTATTACTGTTTTAAAAAACTTAGGCCTCACTCACAACTGGTGCCAGAGCCTTCACCTGCATATAGACAAATACATGTCCGTATGACACATTATGGTATTTTAAATACAAATTCTACACACACACCTTTAAGCAGCAAATCATTTTTGTTGATTCCCAAGATAAACGGAATATGATCATAAAAAGCTCACAAGAGAAATTGAACAGTCCAGACTTCAGACACTGTAACCAACAGCCCTCCTTTGCCAATGCACTCTCCAATGTAGAACCACCTCATCACCTCTGTGGCCACCAGTCCATTTCTGAAGCCATCCCTAACTGTGATCTGACCCAGACGTCCTGACTAGAAAGCCTTGATGACGTTAGTTGCCCCTTTGATGGCTTTGGAGATCTCAGTAGGAGATGGGGGGACAAGTTCAACATGGGCATAATGCCAAAAGGTCGTAGGTCGAGGTTTGGAGTAGGTGACAGCGGCTCTGAGTAGAGTTGGTACTTTAGTGACCAGTTTTTGCAGTGCTTGTGCCATGTTGATAATCTATGTGAACACTGCTAAATTGCTGGGGTTAGCCTGAATGTCACCTCCACCTAGCTGGTGTAGGCTTGCTTATAGCCCCAAAGCTCAGCCGCCGTGTGTTGGAGTTCACCCCAGTGAACGATAGATCTCTCACTGTTGTGTCGGCCTATGGGCTGAACAGCAGGGGACTCTGTTGTTCTACTGGGAGACTTCGAAGTGGGCAATGGCAGTGATACCTGGAGAGGGGTGATTGGGAAGAACGACCTCCCTGATCTGAATCCGAGCGGTGTTTTGTTATTGAACGTCTGTGTTAGTTACAGTTTGTCTATAACAAACGCTTGCACAAGGGTGTCCATGAGTGCATATGGCACCAGGACACTCTAGGTTGGAGGTCAATGATTGACTGTCGTGTCATCTGACCCCCGACAGCGTGTCTTGAACACGCTGTCGTGAAGAAAGGGGTAGAGCTGTGGAGAAGGACTATTGGTCAGCCTCGAAGAAATTCTGGCAAACCATATGACGCCTCAGGAGAGCGAAGCAGTGCTTCACCAACACTGTTACAATGCGGGTGGAGAGCTGCTGCCCGCAACTGGGGATGTCGTTGGATGGTGGAAGGAATACTTTGAGGATCTCCTCAATCCCACTGTCACATCTTCAGAGGAGGAAGCAGAGACTGAGGACTTGGAGATGGACTCACCCTGGCTGAAGTCACTGAGGTGGTTGGCAAGCTCCTCAGTGACTCCTGGTTTGGATGAGATCGATACTGAGTATCTTAAATCTCTGGAGATGTCTTGGTTGACATGTCTCTACAACATCGCATGGTGGTTGGGGACGGAACCTCTGGATTGGCAGAATGGGGTGGTGGTCCCCCTGTTTAAGAAGGGGAGCCGCGGGGTTTGTTCCAACTACAAGGGAATCACACTCCTTAGCCTCCCTGGTAAGGTCTATTCCAGGGTACTGGAGAGGAGAATCTGACCGACAGTCGAACCTTCGATTCAGGAGGAGCAGTGTGGTTTTCGTCCTGGTCGAGGAACACTGGGCCAGCTCTACACTCTCCTTTAGGTTAAGGGTTCATGGGAGTTTGCCCAACCAGTCCACATGTGCTTTGTGGATCTCTAAAAGGCTCGTGGTATTCTGTGGGGGGTACTCCAGGAATATGGGGTCCACGGGGCTAAGGGCTGTCCAGTCCCTGCATGATCAGAACAGGAGCTGTGTTCACATTGCCAGCAGTAAGGCAGACCTGTTCCCAGTGAATATTGGAGTCCACCAGGACTACCCTTTGTCACCAGTTCTGTTCAATGTTTTTAAGGACAGAATTTCTAGGTGCAGTCATCATCTGCTGTTCAGATGATGAGATGACGTTGTCCTGATGGCTTCATCAAGCCAGGACCGGCCGATAGCTGGCAGGCACTGGGGCAGTTTGCAGGAGAGAGGCTGGGGTGAAAATCAGTTTCTCTAAATTCGAGGCTATGGTTCTCGATTGGAAAAGGTGGCTTGCTGGCGGGGTGGAGAGTCCCTGCCTCAAGTGGAGGAGTTCAAGTATCTCGGGGTGTTGTTCACAACTGAGGGAAGAATGGAGCTTGAGATTGACAGGCGGATCGGTGCAACGTCTGCAGTGATGCAGTTGCTGTATTGGACTGTTGTGGTGAAGAAGGAGCTGAGTCAAAAGGCAAAACTCTTAATTTACCGGTCAATCTACGCTCCTACCCTCACCTATGGTCATGAGCTTTGGGCAATAACTGAAAGGACAAGATCTCGGATACAAGCGGTCGAAATAAGCTTTCTCTGTAGGGTGGCTGGGCACTCCCTTAGAGATAGGGTGAGGAGCTCAGTCACACAGGAGGAGCTCGGAGTAGAGCAGCTGCTCCTCCACTTCAACAGGAGCCAGCTGAGTTGGCTCAAGCATATGTTCTAGTTGCCCCCTGGAAAGACCCAGGACACGCTGGAGGGAGTATGTCTCTCGACTGACCTGGGAACGCCTCTGCAGGAGGTGTGAATGGAAAGGGAAGTTTGGGCCACCCTGCTCAGACAGCTGACTCCGTGACCCGGCCCCAAATAAAAAAGAAGAAAATGTTCATATAACCCCACTGTTATATGAACTGTGGGGTTGGGGTATATTATGTGGTATATTAACTATAAACTTAATATATAAAACAGACTAAATCTGTTCACACAGAGATCATCTATTGACTACACACCACTCTGAGTCTTAGTTACAACATTTATTCAAACTACATCTGTGTGATCAGTATTATCACAGTTTTCCTCCTCTTAAATGTGATGTTCATATCACTGTAAAAGGTCTTTTTGTATCTCATTATGAAATGCTGCTCTGCCCTGACACTGAGACAACAGTTCACTTTGAGGATTCCTGGTTCCCCTTTATAATCGGAGGTTCTCCTTTATAATCGGAGGTGTTCATTGTATTGTTCCAAAGCTTTTATCTGTAGTCACCCTTTGGCCCTGCCTGCTTTCATCTGATGGACTGTTTACCATTTGGGCCCATTTACGAGTCATTATTCTCCGTAATGCCTACCTCACAGCCCCCATTAACTGTGAGCTGCTTCTAAGTGCATTAGAAACACCCTGGAGAGGCCCCGGCTGATGTATGCACAACTGTTCCACCCTCACTGACACTCGTAGCCAGTAAATAACTGTCACATTACATTTGAGAAAGAAAAGCACAGGTTAAGAGAGAATGGACTTAGATATAAAACTGCACTAATCACTCTGTTTGTCTGATTATGCCAGCAAATAAGTTATCAGGATAGCTTTGCTTTTGTCTTTATAGCACAAGCATTAGGATACAAAATACAAGGCTCACAATAAGATAACATCATGATACCTGCAAGAATCGATATATTGCACATAAGACTTGATAACTATAGATATTTTAGGAACCAAATAACATTCAATTTCAAGAAGAATTTCTTTGTCATATTTTTATTTAACACAAAACCAGAAAGAAATCAGATTATCCACATCAAATACATTTTAACAACAGTATTTCTTTGTTAAACCACTGCCTGCCTAAACTTAAATCAGACCTATTGTGCTTGTGTGTGCTCTATTGTTATACTCTATGACACCTGTGGATCATTATGTTATAATTGCACATTTGCATGAATGCCATCCTGAAAATAAGTGATTAAAGATCGCTCGAACATGCACAGATCACTCCAAATACAACTTCGAGAGGGTAAATGAGAAGGAAGCAACCATAACATGGTTAAAAGGAATAGGTCTGATTTCAAATGAAATACGCCAATTTTAATAACAGTGAATAAGTTGAATGTATTGCACTTAAAACAAAAAATCTACCAAAAAAATACTCAAGGTGATATATAAACACACAAGACTCTAATTTGGATGTATCACTGAATATAGTATCACGATGCTTCGATATTTGAACACTACTTGATATTTGAACCACTAACGGCACACCGCTAACGAGCATTACACAAGCCTCACCCCAAGGAAAAATAAAGCTGACAGATGCAGCAGGTGACATTTTGCTGGCAGAGTACTTCAGATTTAATTGTTGTTCATGAATCACACAGCAGGGGGAGCCACAGCCAAAGAGATGAATGTGTAATAACGCAGATATGCTACAGAAAGTGCCTTGTCTGAAAAGTGTCAGCAGACTCAGTGAGACACTCCATCATAGAGATTATACACACTCATAACCCAGGATAATATCATCCACGCCTAAGGATGCCATTTAAACGAAACTCCTCCTAGCATGAAGGGTGTGGGATCCTTGAGCTGGATCCTATAGGGTAAAACTACAGCCATTTTTATTACACAAGCACACAAAACTTCAATAATGAAATAACCAAGAAAAATTGTGTATATTTTGCATAATGTGGGCTCTAATTACACTGCTACCAGCTCGATTTAAAACATGTTATGTAAATTCAACATTTATGAGCTTTTTGCCATGTTATAACACTCTTCCCTCATCATTAGCTAACGCAAAGTTGTAGTTTTGGTTAATTCATGCTTTCCTGTATTCAAGGCTTGAGTGCTCAGAAAAGTTCAGTTTTCACCTACTCTATCACTGCCCAGATCTACTGTAGGTACGGTTCAAAAATGTAACAATGCCATTTTTCAACAATAATAACAATAACATGAAACACACAAATGAAAATCTGCTTTTTATTGCAGTGAACCACCACTATAATACAAATAATATTAAGCTGTTTCATTAGGGTTTTCAATGAACAAAGTGATTTGCTATGGTAAATGTGCTATGTTCAAAACGATATCCAAGAAAAAAGATAATATGTTTCCTTGTTATAGTCATTTTTCCACACCATTTACTCACCCGAAGTTGCATTTTGTGCATCTTTAATCTCTTATTTTCAAGACACCATTTTATCTATCAATCCCATTTCCACAACCACCGGTACACGCCCACTGCTCTGTACATACTTCACTCTCCATTTTTATTTTTTTAATCGGTGATACAAATATGATTTGGGAGTCTTGCATAATCATTTTGGTACAAATAAAAAAAAGTGCTGCTCACTAGTGTGATATGCAGCTATACATAGGAGGGGCTTTTGTTGTGATGACGTTTACAGCGACTATTGGGGACCGCAGTTTTCTAACGTGGAAATGTCCATATTATCACATAATGATCCATGCCTGTCATAGATTATAGCTATAGAGCAGAAAGAAGCACAATATAGCTTCTTGGGTTTAGAGAACAGCATAGGATAAAATAAATTTCAGCTCTTCTACAGGGCTGGGATCAAACAGAATCAGTTACATTGTATATGTATGTGACTATATAAGTGGTTATATAAGTCAAACATAGACTGGGGTAATAGAGCTATTGACCAATAGATTAGAACACTGCAGTTCCTTCGTAACCCCAGTCACCTTTACGACCTTCTCATTGTTTCACCAAGGCTATTCGGTGTTCAGTGTTCCTCATTAAACTCTGGCTTCACTCGGAGTCTTGTAAAGGATAAACCAAAACAGTAATATGCAAATTCACACTGTAGAGTCTGTGATATTCTTCTACCAGGATGAGTTTGTGTGGCAAAAGGGTTGGCACAGGTTAAAGTGGAATTAAATGCAAAAACATTTTAAACTACAGAACTGTGCAGATGGTCTTTTAATGGCATTCTCTTCTGTTCCATATCATCTTTTTCATATTAGTGCAAAAAATGTGCAACATTATTGTCTAAAACAGTCAAAAGCCAAGTGCATTCTGCCAATATGGCTACATTCTGCCACTACATTTTAAAGTGGGATTAAAAACAAAATCAATGTGTTTTGCTACTAAACTGTGTACATTGTGTTTTAATAGCTTAGTGCACTTTCATAGTCTTTTAGGCAATTTTAATGCAAACAAGGTATATCTGTTGCATGTGTGCTGCCTCCATCACTACACTATCACTACACTACACTACCACTACACCATCACTACACTACACCATCACTACACCACACACCATCACTACACTACACCATCACTACACCACACACCATCACTACACTACACTATCACTACACCATCACTACACTACACCATCACTACACTACACCATCACTACACTACACCATCACTACACCATCACTACACTACACCATCACTACACCATCACTACACTACACTATCACTACACTACACTATCACTACATCATCACTACACCACACACCATCACTACACTACACCATCAATACATCACACACCATCACTACACTACACCATCAATACATCACACACCATCACTACACTACACCATCACTACACCATCACTATACTACACCATCACTACAAAACACCATCACTGCACCATCACTACACTACACCATTACTACACAACGCCATCACTACACCACACAATCAATACACTACGGCATCACTACACCATCACTACACCATCACTACAAAACGCCATCACTACACTACGACATCGCTACACTATCACTACACTACACCATAATTACACATCACTACACTACACCATCACTACACAACACTATCACTACACTACACCATCACTACACCATCACTACATCATCACTACACCATCACTACAATACACCATCACTACACCATCACTACACCATCACTACATCATCACTACACCATCACTACAATACACCATCACTACACCATCACTACACTATCACTACATCATCACTACACCATCACTACACTATCACTACACCATCACTACACTATCACTACACTAAACCATCACTACACCATCACTACACCATCACTACATCATCACTACACCATCACTACAATACACCATCACTACACCATCACTACACTATCACTACATCATCACTACACCATCACTACACTATCACTACACTAAACCATCACTACACCATCACTACACCATCACTATACACAGTGGTCACTGCAGTTTTAAGTACTATGTGACATCACGCTGGACTGCCCTGATTACAGTTGGGTGTTTCTGATTACAAACACCTAGTTGTAGGGGTGGAGTTTGATGTGATACCTCTTGGACCAATCATATTTGTCCTTTATACCTTAGACCCCACCCCTCCTCCTCTCTCACTCTTTCCTGTAGTCTTCCAGACACTTCCCAGTTCAGCTGCTCTGTTTTAATAGTGAAATGTAAGTGCATGAGTTGTGAAAATGTGTGATATTTTGGTATTTGATACTCTTGAAAAAGTCACTGTATCTATTGCCTTTTTTACAAATAACACCACTGCTTTTCAGTGAAATTTGAACAGTTTTAAAAGCCCTTCTGGGAACTGGTGTGGCGAATTAGCCAAGGCTATAAACACTGTGATACCTACATCAGATTACTGAATTGTTAATCTATGTTTGTTGTATCTCTTTCTATTCAAATAAACAAACAAAGGTTGTGGGAGTTGTGCGTGGGGAAGTGATTAGCCCCACTTTAACAAACTTTGTCCATTTGTGAAGGTATGTAAGATAAATGTTGCTTTAATTTAGTTTTCTTAAGACAGGCTAGTGCAAACTGCTCTAGCTCTAACAGGGAACTTTATCTATTTAATCAATATAACCCAATAAAGAATCCATCCTGCAGCGCGAGTAAACCCAACGACACAGGCCAATCCAGCACCAATTATAAACATCCCGATCTCATCCATCTTCGGCCCCTCTCTCCTTCAGGCTCAGTTTTCTTTGGGATGAACGGGTTGCTCTGTTGCATTGACATCATAGTCAGGACCACATGATGCTTTCAGAACCCTGCCAGTCTCCTGTCTGCTGCTGCCTCTGTGCGTTTAATAAACAATAGCTCAGCATGAGTAGCCCGCGTTAAAATGACAACTCGATAGCACAAACCGCCGCTTCCATTGTGTGCTTGTGGATGTGTTGCTCTGACAACAGACTGAAGCATTTCAGTCCCTGTTTGTTGTCATGAGGAAGTGTTGTATAATCACTACTTGTGTTATTTGTATTGTATGTATTCTGAGAGGCTGATATTTGCACTTTTTAGCATATCGACTTGCTTATTTTGTTTGGGCTAACTTGAGTAAACAAAAGACATAATGCTTTGTTTGGACACTATGCAAAAATCCACTGAACAAAACGTGGTTAGTCTGCTCTCACAGGTTTGAAGTGAAACAGGTCAAAATATCATAATACAACTATCATTGTATCTTTATATTAGTTTTCCTTATTATAATATTATCATGTGGAGCAGTGCAATGTATTGACAGTACTTGAGTTCAGAGGAATAAAAGAGCAAGCAGAGCAGGGAAATCTGAAATCAACCATATCTGACGACTGCAAGAGACAAAAGCACATCATGGAATGGAACAATGCCAGGGTCATCTGTGCTGAAAGCAACAGATACCAGAGCTGGATCAAAGACACCATCGAGGTCCACAAACAAGATCTAAGGAGCATAAACAGAGATGAGGGAGCATACACCTCATCACACACAGGATGCTGTTCTGGAAAAGGCATCAGCCAGTAGCGGCGGTAAGTTTGCCCTACTGTCTGGCAAAACCACATAAGCAGGTTACAAAATACATCACAACACCGTCACTGCACGGTCACTGCACCATCACTACACTACACCATCACTAATCACTACACTACACCATCACTACACTGTCATTACCCTGTCCCTACACCTTCACTACACCATCAATACACTATTACTACACCATCACTACATTATGTCATCACTACACCATCATGTGACACTTCAGAGGAAACATGTAAACATCACCACATTACACCATCACTACACTGTCACTACACATCACTATACCATCACTATACCATCACTACACCACACCGTCACTCCACAACACTACACTACATCATCACTACACCACATCATCACTACATCGTCACGTGACATTTCAGAGGAAACATGTACATTTTTATTTCTAAGCTAAGCAATTGAGTTAATTTCAAATCATATATTTTGGAGAGAAAAATTAAAATCTGTTACAGGGTACATACATACATACAAACATATTGGCTGATCTCTCCTTGAGTGTGCATTGTGCAGTATTGTGACTCTTCGTGACTGTTTGGTTTATTGTGAGAGAGATATTTTACATTATAAACACTGCTTTGTAATATGTGCTTTTTCAACCAGTTCCATTATTGTGATTCTCATCATTATTCTCAGCACTGGAGCAAAAGAAAAGCTGGTATTTGTGCAGATGGAGAACAGTACTTATTCAGACAGTTACGTTAGCCCTAATGCTATTCTGTGCTGCATCATTAGCTCACATTCAGACAGGCAATCAATCCATAAGAAAACATATGCGCTCTTGGAAAACCTCTACAGTCTGTTAATAGCCAAGAAATCACAATTCATAAATCAACTCAACATTTTGGGTTGTTTCTATGATTCCCAAATCCACTTTTGTATTGCAGGCTGTTCATCAGATCATCCAAACCATCTTGAGACAGAAGGAAGACGTCAAAGGCAAAACTTAAAAAGGAGGTATTGTGCAAAATCAACATTTGAAGCTTTCTACCATGTTATAATGTTTTTCTCTCATCAAAAACATGCTGGAAAAGGTTTCAGATGTCATCCATGCATGTTTGTGTAATCTAGTGATCTCTCCCATACTAACCTAAGGTGAGCTGTACAATTCTGTCCAATGCTCCGCCCACAAACCTACATCATCCATGCTCCTGCATGATACAAAATAATATGCTACAACTTCACAAACCTGATGTGATGTGCAGTTTTTATTGTGATGGCGCTTTGAAAGAGGAATGACATTTTTAATATGTTATTACTGGTGTTATCAAAACAATAAAAGGTAACATGGTGATCTAAATATGTTATGTGTTAGCAGTTAATACCCCACAGAAGTAAAATACCCCCTCTTTAAAGAAGCACTATGTAACTTTTCCAGTGGAGTGTTTGACATCTGCTTGTTTCCATAGAGATGGTGTTGCGGTGCCTGGAATGTTCCTCAGTATGGCATTAAATATATATCGCCATAAAAGCAAGCAGGTGGCGCCAACAAGCCAAGTTACAGATCAGATCTGTGGAAAGACTATCCCAGTCACAGAAAGAATGCATATTTTTCAAGGTATTCTGAGCAATAAAACACATCTGTAATTGAATAAATGCAAGATAAATTTATTACCACACAGGCAAAACAATAATATCTCCATGGAAACAAGCAGGTGGCATACACTCCACCAACAAAGTTACATAGTTTTATACATATACTATATTTATACATAGTTTTATATAGCGCTTTTCTACCTTCATGGCACTTCACATCAAGGAATGACTCACCCATTCAAATACTCATACACCTGTGTGCGCAGACAGAGGGGAGTTAAGTGTCTTGCCCAAGGACACAACAACAGCATTTATTTGTAGGAGCTATAATTGCACCGCTAACCTGTGAGAGAGTGGATCGAATCACTCAACAATGATGTTTACGTTAAGAGTGGGATTCAAACCACCAATCTTGTGATATGTGGACAAAGACTTTACCAACTGAGCTACTGTCGCTATTTTCTTCCAAGAAATAACTTCGAGCCACACAAAAGTGCAACGAATTGTATTTCTTACTTCAAAATAATAGTACTCAAGAAGGCACAAAAGTTCTAAAAAAAAACAAGTAAAAAGCCTTTAAATTATACAGACTTGTGAAGGACTGCAGATGTGCTCAGTAATGTAAATAAGTTTCCAGAGTTTGCCACTCTCTTTGCCTGTCTTCTATAATAGCTGAGTCAGACACTCCAGGTCACTGTGGGAATTGCTCAAAATACTCCTGTCCTTGAACGCAGCGTCTTCTCTTTGGGGATGTCAAGTCACTCAAATGCTTCATGAATGCTATAGATTTGCGTTTGATGAAATAGACTGTAGCCCTGTATGTATCATACACTGTATAAAGAAGTGGATAAAAGTGAGTGTGACGTCATGCATAGCGTTATTAGAGAGTATCATAGCAACCAAAGAATCAATCCGGAGTGAGGCTGTTGCAGATAACGCCCCTTCCCGCCTGCAACAATGTCAATCAAACCTGTTGTAACACTAGCGGGCGCAACCTTGGGGCCCGATTTGTCTGTTATTAATGTTTATATCTTGAGTTACAGACACAATAGTGGAATAAAAACACCACGATCACGTAGAGTGGGTCAGTACGAAGGGTTTACCAAATGACCAAAATGCCTGACAGCAGCAGTTACAGAGAGAGGGGCGAAAGTTTTGTAACATAAACTGAATTGGAGCCAGAGTTGATGGAACCGGAAGTGTGCCCATGATCAGCAGGTTAGCTATGTCCATTTATATAAAAAGTGTATGATGTCGATTGAATGTGATGTTTGAGTTAAAGGAGCTGACGGTGCCAGGTGATGCTCCTCATCATGTTTGGTTGAATACTAAGGTAAATTCCTTTGCTCATGTTGTTGTTGTGGTTTAATACTATTTTATAAAGGATTCATCTAACTGTGTTCTTTTCGCTACTGCTGTTGGGTTTTGCTCTTATTTCTCCTGAATAGCTTTTGATTGTAGTTGTCGTAGTTTTATAGTTGCTTATTTATAACATTGAGAATTAATAGTGCAGTAGAGGGTTAGTGCAATGTGGGGTAGTCTGTCTCAGGGTTAGCACAAGACACTTTAGACCTGGTAAGCTCCTGGCACAGTGTACTTAAACATCTGAAACTCAACACACTTTAGCCTAGTTATACTTAAGCACTTTATACATTTAAGATCGACTGCAGCACTTTAAAAGGCAATTTTCACAGCACTAGCACTTTTGTCTACTGGAATATAGAATTTAACTTGCTTAGGTAAGGCAAAGCAAGTTTATTTGTACAACACAATTGGTAAATAAAGTAATTCAAAGTACTTTACAGAATAAGAAAGATATTAAAACCACAATAAAAACAAATCAAAACATAAATAATCGTCATAAAATTAACTTTAAAAGAGAAGTGTGCAGGATAAAACCCTTTCAGTCGTATGCACAGCTAAACAGAACCTGGATTTAAACATTGTCAAAGTAGAGGCCTGTCTCACATCTTCATGAAGACTGTTCCAGGTTTTAGCTGCAGAAAACTTAAAGGCTGATTCTCCATGTTTAGTCCTGACTCTGGGCACCAGCAGGAGGCCAGTCTCTGAAGTCCTCAGAGAGTGAGATGGTTCATGTGGCACTAACATGTCAGAGATGTACTTTGGTGCTGGTCCATGGAGAACCACAGGATGCATGTGCTTGTACTTCCTGGTTTTGCTTTGATTAATGTTTTTACTTTACTAATTTTGCTTTGGTTTGTTGTGATTACTTTACTAAGATGCAGTTAAATTTTATATTTCAGTATCAGTTTGTTCTTTTATCTATTCATTCAATCTGTGTAACTCATCAAAGTCAACTGATATAAACGAGAAAGCCTTTTAACATGATTATCTAAATAAACTTTGTACATTACCACTATATGCTGCCTTTGTCCCTTGTTTTGCCAGACTTGCCTGTTATTTATTTTTGTGGACCTGAACCTCCCCTGGGTTACAGCTGTTATGTAAATGGGCTTTTTAAGTTCTTCTGTACCTGCCCAAGGGCTGCAGATGGAAAGGAGCTCGTAGGTAAATCTGGCGCAGAGCATTTTTTCTCTTGAGATTAATGTTTTCTGTGCACTGTCCTTGTTTTAAATAAATAAAATATCACCAATATCACCAAAACCGATCCCATAATCCATTTTTAGTGATTGAGAGGTTGATATCTTCACCCTCATCCTGTGCTTTCCTAATCCGTCTATGTGGCAGAGCTGGTGTGGTCTCGCTGCTTCTCTCTGAGGCTACGTAATTTAATCAAGAGGCTTCCAGAGAGGGCCTATTTACAGACAGATGGAGCAGATGGAGCGCGCGCATACTTCTACTGGCTGTTTGAATGCAAGTGAAAGCAATTTGTCAAGTACTTTGTGTCTAGTCCAATGGTGCAATATTAGACGTGGAGATAGGACAATGTAGGTTAGCAAGTGTGAATCTCATGGGACAGTTTAGTGGTATTAAAAAAGTTAATGGGAAAAATGGTTTCAGAGGACAACAAGACTGCCACCTGGAGGTTAGATTGAAAATGACTTCTGGCTGTTGTCCAGATGATGGTAAACAGGCACATTTTTATATAGCGCTTTTCCATCGTCAAAGCACTCAAAGCACTTTTCATCAACTCACCTGTTCGTCTGGGGGATTCGAACTGCCAACCTTCGGATCAGAGGACGAACGCTTCACCAACTGAGCTACTTTGTCCACATCACCTCTTATATTTTGACCATGAAACACTTCTAGATGAATGAGGGATTACAGTCACTTGTTTAAGGTTAAGGTTCACTTTATTGTCCCTGGAGGGAAATGTGTCTTCAGCATTTGACCCATCCTTCAATACCGCTGGGAGCAGTGATAGGGGCTGTGCCAGACATTTTTGTTTGGAGGAGCTAGGGAGGTGCTAAGGTCTTCAATGTGGGTGCTCACTTAACATGTTAATTTAGAGCCTTTTAACAATGGAGCGTATTACGGTATTTTCGGATCTATGTTATAATGTTGTTTCCTCATCACAAACAGACCTGGAGTTGTGTTTTGTTTCATTCACACATGTTTAACACACAAACTTTGCGTATTTAGGCTCTTCTCAGTTCTTCTCTCAAACTGAATGTGGTATTACAGGAAGTGCTCCACTGTCACTAAAGTCATTTGGATGATTTCAGCCGTGGAAGTGCCAATCTTAACTAAACAAAAGGTAAAAGGAGCTGTTAACTTGAAAATTACCACTTCATGACAATACGAGGTGGAACAGAGCGTTTTGAGCTTTGGAGATGTAGCAGACTAATAATAAAGGGTTACTCAAAGTTGTGTGAATGAAACAAAACACAACTCCAGGTATGTTTTTGAAGAGGTTACAATATTATAACATGGCTTAAAATTCACAAGAGTCGGTTTTGTTATAACAAGGTAGAAAGCTCCAAAAAGTCGATTTTGCATAATACGGTACCTCCTCTTTTTTAGAATTCAAAAGAATATTCCAGCTAACGTCAACCATCATAACAATCGCTAACATTACAAGGTTGTTTTTTTAAAATGCATGTCCAAAACTAGCAACCTCTAATTGTTGTTCACTTCATTACAAAACATAATGGAGATATTGTTGGAACCAATTTTGGTCCCACTTCACATAACAAAAGAGTCCTCCTGCATGAACTTTAGCTAATGGATGTATTAGTGGTGTTTTGTGTCGCGTACTTTGTATTTGTCTGCATAGAACCATGAAGGTTAGCAGTTCATTTACCTAAATGTTCTCTCCATCCCTCTTGCTGATGGCGGCTGCTGTAATGGCTCTTTTTTCATTCTAGGCCAGTGTATCTGATTGTGTGGCTGCATTAGGATTCCACAGGACTGACTCTGGTAATGCTCTGATGCTCTGAACACAAAAGCCTTTGTTAATGGCTTCATTGAGAGCCACTGAATGTGTCTTACAGGGACAACTTCATTATTTATACTGTATAAGTGAGGGAGTTGAAAAGTTTACATGGATATTGTGAACAACTTTCCAAGGAGACAGCTTTTCTTTACGGCTCCACATAAGGTTTGAAAACACGTTATAGTCTGCTGTTCATCAGCTCCATCTGTTTTAATTAGACTGTCATCGTTCTTTTTTCTCTCAGCCGTTAATTACAGCATTCAGGGTATAGTTAATCATAAATGCATATTATTTCTATGCAATTTTGAGATCTACCCCCCACCCCCCCAACTCCCTCCACATCACTCACCATCCTCTCACTTTCCCGGACAAGAAGTAACATGAGGCCACATAGGTGCTGAAGCTTCAGTAACTTCCTGTATATTTGCATGAACGTGATGAGATTGGTGGTTTTCAGACTCAAGAATGTGATGATGTCACACACAGATGAAACTGAAACGTTAAAGATTGAAAAAAATATTTTAAAATCACTGTACTTTGTATTTCAAATACAACAGTTACTCTAAACATCAAAGGTGCAAAGTAACTAATTACAAATACTCACATTACTGTAATAGTGTATATTTTTGGGGTTATTGTACATTTTTGAGTAGATTTTTAAACCTGTACATGTAACTGAGTAAAATTCTCACCATGTAATTGTAATTAGTTACATTTTTAAATCAAGGGTATACTGTCTAAACCAGACTTGGAGAGACTTGCATTTGTGCATTTGTCTCCAGAAGTGTAGACTACTGTAACATCCTGCTCACTGGCCTCTCCAAACGAGCCTTAAGACAGCTACAGTACATCCAGCTGCTGCTCAGGTCCTGACTAGAACCAGGAAGTACTTCACGCATGCGTCCTGTGCTCAGGTCTTTGCACTGGCTCCTGTGGCTCAGAGAATAGACTTTAAAGCAGCTCTGCTTGTGAACAAGTCTCTCCATGGACCAGCACCAAAGTACATCTCTGACATGTTAGTGCCATATGAACCATCTCACACTCTGAGGACTTCAGGGACCGGCCTCCTGCTGGTGCCCAGAGTCAGGACTAAACATGGAGAATCAGTGTTTCAGTTTTATGCAGCTAAAACCTGGAACAGTCTCCCTGAACACGTGAGACAGGCCTCTACCTTGACAATGTTTAAATCCAGGTTTAGATGTGCATATGACTGAAAAGGTTTTTATTCTTCACACTTCTCTTTTGATGTAAATTTTATGATTATTATGATTATTTGTGATTGTTTATGTTTTGATTGGGTGTATTGTGATTTTAATGTCTTTGTTATTCTGGAAAGCACTTTCAATGACTTTGTGTACCAATTGTACTATACAAATAAACTTGCCTTGCCACATAAGTCCCAATCGCCCCAGTCCACGCTCTCACCTCTCTATCGTCTCCTCTCTAAACCTGCAAACACATAAGATTTACATTAGCATACATTTGCAGCACTCTTTCCATCACTGTTAAGAACCCCATTTATGAACTGTCATGCCTCTTGAGCTGTAAACACACAAATCTGATTACATCATTGGGTTATCTGATTAGTCTCGTAATCTGATTTCAACTGGCCATGTGTCTCGCCAGTGTCTTCTATGATCAAATTTCTTCTTGATGTTTTTATCCCGCCCTGCATCAACACTAAGCCATCATATTACCTACAGCTAATTAGACAGAAGCAGACGATCTTAACGACGTGATAAATGAAACGTCTCCTCAGATGAACTCAGTGGTTTGATAGCGGCCCGTCAGATAGCTCCGTCTGATTATCATTCTGAACAGCAGCACAAATAAATGTCAGAAAAAGTCAGGGCGTTTTCTGTCTCTGTGGTGGAGGCGTCAGTTAGCACAAGGAGGATCCGCTCTGACTGGGAAGCTTCCAGTGAGCGGTCCCTTCATTAGCAGGCCCTGTGCTGCCTTTGTTCTCTCCCCCAGCCTGAGCTTCAGTCTTGGATAATAGCTCTGCGCAGACTTCAGCTCAATTATGGTGCAGACTTTTATCCAGGGCTGTAACCATATAGACTGTCTAAAGTAGTGGAGTGTGACGTCACCCACAGCGTTCAGCTCGAGTCAAATGAAGCTCATCGAAGCTAGCAGTTATAGGAGTGAATTTGGAGACAAGCTCCATATTTGGAAATCCGACCACGAGTATCATAACGCCCCTTCCTGCCCGCATCGCTGGTTAGACAGAGAGCGCGCGCATAGCAAGACTGTCAATCAAACCTGTTGCTAATGCTAATGAGAGCAACCTCTGGGAAAGAAGGCGCCTAATTTGTTTGTTGTATTATTAATTTTCTTATCTTGATTTACAGACACAATACCAAAATAAAAACACCAGGATCGTGTAGAGTGGGTTAATATGAACATTTTAAGACCAAAATGACAAGCCTGACAGAAGCACTTATGGACAGAGGGGAATTGAAGTGAACTGAGTCGATGGAGCCGGACGTGCGCTCATGCTCACTTCCTATTTGGAACAAACCGGCTAGCAAATTAGCTATGTTCATTTATATATACAGTTGTGGACAATATATAAATGTAATATTGCTTACTTTCTTAGTAGGTGTAAAACATTCTGTTTTCCATGCAGCAGTGGCCATATATCACCCCACTCTGAGGTGTTATAGAACACTGATTCAATCACATTGTAAATTTCTTATCTATAGAATGTTTACTCCCACTCTTTGCATAATATAAAACGTTGGTGCAAGCTCACCTTCTTTAGACTCTGTGAGATTATGAGACTCTGTTAGACCCTAGGACAGTCTCACCGTGTACTGCCTTTAACCCAAATGTACTGCTGTGCGCCTGTTCTTCACGCAAGAGCACAGAAACCGACTAGAGCTGTAACTAAGGATTATCTTAGTAGTGGGTCAGTCAACCATTATTTTTCACAATTATATTGAGGGTTAGAGTTGATTTTTGAAATATGCTTTGACCAAATAAAGGTTGAAATATGCTGATTGAAAGCTTCTAGATAGAAAGGATTTACAAATGAAAATCTGAAAAAAATTTAAAGCCACACCGTGTAACTTTCTGGAAGTGGCACATCACCTGCATCATTCCCTGGAAATGGAAAGTTAAAAGTTAAAAATATACATTCGGCATTCTGCAAGTATTATAGCCAAAGAAACAACATGGAACATGGAAACGAACAGGCGAAGGCTCTCCTCCAGGTCAAATAGGAGTCAGGTTTGTGGAGATGCAAGCCCACAGTGAGGATGGATGTTTTTCTATGTTTTGCAGTGTAATAAAATATTCAGAATGAAAAAAAGAAAAGTTAATGCTTGTATTAAGTCATTGGGTCAAATCCAGAGAACAAATTTCCCTACAGGGACAATAAAGTGAACCATAACCTTAATAGTTACACGGCCGGGCGATGGGCTTCAGTTCAATTCAGTTCAAATTTATTTCTATAGCACATTTCAAACACCTTGAGCTGACCAAAGTGCTTCACATAAAAGTCAAAAAAGCAACACGATACATAGGAAAAGAACAATAAAACACCAACATATCCTCTCTAGCTAGTTTTAAATGCCAAGGAGAAGAGGTGAGTTTTCAGTCTATTCTTAAACTGTGTTAAAGTTTGAGAGGTAGAGGGCGCTGTTCTATAGTCTGGGTGCTGCTACAGAAAAGGCTCTGTTACCTCTGGTCTTTGGGCACAGGAGCAGGTCAGCTGACCTCAGGGCTCAGGGTGGAGTATAGAGCTGCAGTAACTCCCTCAAATAAAGACACCCATGGAGTGCACATATTTAAACACAATTAATAACAAATTTAAGACTTCGTTATAAAAGGCCCAATTTGTGATTACTAACTAAATATTATTATATGGGATTATTTCAGTGGTATAGTTCTCATGATCATTCAGATTCATTGCTGCATGTGTCAGTACTATGCCTTTGCAGTGGTAGAATGAAACAAAGTAAAAGTAGTAAAGAACTATACTAAAATTCTAGGTATCTGTACTTTACTTAAGTAGATTTTAAAATGGATACTTTTACTTCACAAAATGGATAGTTTTACTTCACTACATTGGGGAGCAGGTATCTGTACTTTGTACTCCACTACAATTTTGAACTGGACTGAAAAGTAAAAGTATTTTTTGTTTTTGTTTGAAAGCTGCTGAAAAATCTGAGGGTTTATTTTTAACATGTTCATAATTTGAGCAAACAAAAATAAACAAATAAAAACAGCCAGGGGAAAAACGATCGATTTAATAGTTTTTGTTGAACAAAATCGGCACACATCTTTATCAAAGTCACTACATTTGCAGCTTTATTAAATCTCAAAATTTGTAAAAAAAATTGTTTTACTTTTTACTCTTTAAGTATATTTTTAAAAAGATGATTTAATGCCTTTACTTGAGTAGAGTTTCTCATGTGATACTTTTGCTTTTACCTGCTCCAGGATCTGTACTTTTACTTAAGTAAGAAAATTGAATACTTCTCCCTCCATTGTCCCTTTGTTTCTGTTCCTGTCCATTCCAAATTGTGTTATAGATGAAACTTACACGTGATTTGATGGAGGGTTCTCTTATGTCTGCAACACAAAGTGGTAGAAGTGGAACTGAAATAGACGCCGACGCTGACATTACATATGGCGTTGTCTTCTTGGAGGTGCAGCGCTGGAGCCTCTGGCAGACTCGTCTTTTGCAATTCACACAAAAAGTCAGTCTCCTGGAAATGTCCCGACTCCACTTTCTCCTGCAATAGATTTCTACACCAGAATGAGGAAATATATATATATAGAAAAAATCCTTACTAGCGCTGTCACTGGACGGATTGGAGAGACCTATAATACTGGGTTCTATTTTCTAGCATCCAAACAAATAATATGACAGTTTTCTTCCCTGGTGTGAACCATAAGAAACACAGGGCTGCTTTATTTTGCAGTCTGCAGTGTCATGTCTCATCTGTCTGTGTGTTCAGTTTGTCGACAGGTGAGGCACAGAGTAGCGGTGGTTCAAAATGTGGCCATACAAGGACTGCAACAATAGACTTTATAAAGAAGTGGACTAAGAGAGTGTAACGTCACCCACAGCGTTCAGCTCCAGTCAAATGAAGCTCATCAAGGCTAGTGGTTACAGGGGTGAATTTGGAGCCAAGTTCCATATTAGGAATTCGACCGGGAGTATCATAGCAACCAAAAAGCCAATCCAGAACGAGACTGATGAAGGTGACACCCCTTCCCGCGTTTAGCTTGTCAATCAAACTTGTTGCTAACGCTAGAGGGAGCGACCTTGGGGAAAGAAGGCGCCCGATTCGTCTGTTGTTGATGTTCATATCTTAATTTACAGACATAATAGCAAAATAAAACACTCGGGTTAATATGAACATTTTAAGATCAAAATGACAAGGCTCATTGCACACACACAGAGAGATAGGTGACAGTTTTACAATGTAAAGTGAACTGGAGCCAGAATCGATAGAGCCAGAAGAGTGCACATGATCACTTCCTATTTGGAATGCGGCAGCGAGCAGGTTAGCTGTATCCATTTATTTATAGAATCTATGGCTGCAACAACATCAACTCTTGAATAGTCACACTGACTGAAATCACAAACTGCAGTTGCTAAAGGAACTGTTTAGAGCCTGTTTTAAAAAGGTACTACAATCACAACTGAACCTGGGTTGCCTGAGCCTTCTCCTGGGTTAAAGGACACATTCAAGTGGATACACGTGTGGGTATTATGATCAAAAGCAACACTGTGTAACTTTCTGGAGGTGGCAGATCACCTGCATCGTTCCCTGGAAATCGAAACTTAAAACCATATACATTCTGCATTCTGCAAGTTTTAGGCCATGGTACAAAGTATTACAGGAACATGGAAACAACCAGGTAAAGAAGGCCCTCCTCCAGGTCAAATAAGAGTCAGGTTTGTGGAGATGCAAGCCTGATTGCAGTAAGGATGTGTTTTTCTGTTTTTTCAGTGTAATTAAACATTCAAAATGAAAATAAACAGAATGCTTTAATTACATCATTGGGTCAAATCCAGAGGACAAATAAAAGTGAACCTTGACCTTGACATGACCTTAAACAGACTTTTTGAAAATTTTGGAATAAGTGTCCTTAAAGTTTTTTTGTTTTTGTTTGTTTTTTGTTTTGTTTTGCCCAAAAACACATTTAAACCTTACAAACTGTATAATTTTGCAGTTTATAAAGTTTCAGAGACAGATTTTAAATTAAATGATAACCCGAACCCGGCAAGCTTTCAAACATGTAATATAAATTTTGTGTTCGGAAAGTCTATGGGAAAAACAAAATGGAATTGTGCTTCCAGAATGTAGCGGTGGGCAGTCGCAGCTGAGAGACGAGCTTCATGAGTCAGAGCAGTGATTACATGAGAGACACAGGAAACTTTAGTGTTGATGATAATGGATCATTTTTGTCTATAAATATACTCAAACCTCAAACATTAGTCTTTAGCTTCTGAACTTTGGACTCACATTCTCAGAGTTAATAAAAAGAATAACTGTTGATGAATCTGTTGATAAAATAAGCTTCATATCAGTGGTGGATGAAATACTCAATTGTGTTAGTAAAAGTACAGATACAGAGGTAAAAAGTTACTCAAGTAAAAGTATCACGTAAAAAAGTCTACTTAAGTAAAAGTATTTAAGTATTTCATACAGGTGTTGGTCATTTGTTAAAGTGTAAATGTAGAGATATTGATTTAAAAATGATTCATATTTTGGTCACAGTAACAATCAATTTCTTAATTTTTCTCATGAATTTTGTGGATTTATTTTTGTTTGCTCAAAGCCGAAGCTTGAACTTGAAAACTTTATCAGGATGTTATCACGGACATGATAAAAATAACCCCTCGACAATATTTTTTACTTTTCGGTCCAGTTCAAAAATGTGGTGGAGTAAAAAGTACAGATACCTGCTCTCAAATGTAGTGAAGTAAATGTAAAAAGTATCCATTGTAAAATTTACTGAAGTAAGGTCTAGATACTGAACAATTTTATCTAAGTACAGTACTTTAATACTCTTACTTTGTTACCTTCCACCATTGCCCGACAATATAATACATTACAAGAACATTGTGTTACGTCTCTGTACTGGAGGTCATATATGATGTCATTATTTAAAGGCGCTGCACCTGATTTTTTCTGTCTTAAAAGTGTGAAAAACAGAACTAGCTCATTTCAAACGGCTTGCAGTGGACCAAAGTTTTTCCTCACTCAGAACTTAGTTAGTTAGTTAGTTTAGTTCATTATCAGTTTTCGCAGCATACTAATGCGCACATTCAGATTATCAGACAATAAACCATTTTCTAATTAGAACCAGACAGTACATAGCAGACTTATTTTGACCTCAAGAGCTGTTTATACAACATATCTGTACTGGGACCAAGACGGTGTTGCTCAAAATCTGGTACAAGTACTGTGGATAGTATAGAGGACTATTACTATTACTATATGGCTAAACACATAGAAAGTGATCATGTTTTGTCATACCTTTATTCACACATACTTTATTATTATTTTCTGAACATATTTGTGTTATCAGTTTCTGGTCTGGGGTGAGGGAAGTCTGGGAGGCCCAACTCAGACTGCTGCCCCCCCGAGCCCGAAGATGGATGGAGTTTCTGGTACATGCTGGTACGGGCTGATACTGTTGATTGATTGATTTGAATTTTTCCTTGGTTTGCTCTTGGTTTTGGATGCTCTTTAATAGTTCTACCATAGATTTATACTTTTAAATGCCTGTACAGAAGTGCATTAAAGGATTGTAAACTATAATCACAACGTTAATCTGTTATTGCAAGATAAGGCTGGTCAAAATCCTGAATTATGTTTGAATTTTATGCATGCTCTGAGTCCGCAATACTGGAAGATCTTTTTATGGAAGAACCACAGTAGAGACAGTGGTTCAGTTGCGTTTGTCTACTGATCCAAAGATTGGTGTTTCTGCAGGAGATCCACTGACCCACAGGTTGGCAGTGTGAATGCTGTCATTGTGTCCTTAGGCAACTCACCTTGTCCCCAGTGTCTGTGTACACTGGTGTATGAATGTGTGTGTGAATGGGTGAGTGGTTCTTTAATGTAAAATGCCTTAAGTGCCTTGAAGGTGGAAAAGCGATATATATAAAATGTGACTATGGCCATTCAACATTAAAATGTAAAAGCTGCGGTTTCATTAGAGTGCATATGACAGGTTTTCATGTTTTTCTAATTCTGACTTGGTTTGGTGGGATAGTACCTGTGCTAAATATACAGGAAGTACCACTGAAAATGGAGTATCTCTACCTATGGCATAAACACAGACAAATCCATCCAGAATGCAGGGAGATTTTTCTAACAGTTCAAACATTCATTTAAGAATAAAAAAAAAAGAAAAAAGAAATGAACGGCCTGGGAACGCCTTGGGGTCCCACCGGAGGAGCTGGAGGACGTGTCTGGGTGAGAGATGTCTGGGAGTTCCTGCTTAGACTGCTGCCACTGCGACCCGGTTTCAGATAAGCGGACAAAAATGAATAGATGGAAATTGATGAAATTAAAAAATTGGAACTGCACTAAATTTATTTAATTATTTTTTCTCTTCTTTCTAATTTTTTCACCCTTTCCCTCTAATTTCTTATACTCTATCTGCAAATGGATGCACATTATTCTCGGACACATTTAAATGCCACATTGTGCTTTCTAAAAACATCACCCAGGGGAACCATGTGCTGAGCAAAGAGGGCCGGCCCTAATATAGAACCCTGGGGGACACCTTATTCTAAGGCACACACAAAGAAGCAAACCAACAGAGTGTAGTACCCTTAATGCCCACATGTGTCTTCAGATGAGACAGAAGAACACATTTTCTCTTCTGCCGAGAAGGAGGGTCTACGGACATGGGATGCTCTGGGACAGTTCTCCATTTGTTTGTTTGTTTTCTGTTGATTAATTACTTGTCTGTTATTGATCAATGCCTGTTTCAATGTTGATTTTCAAACTTTTTGTTGGTTAAATCAATTATCATGTTCATCCCTACGAGGCAGCTGCTGTTGTGATTTTGGGCTTTACAAAAATAAATTGAATAGAAGTTTTATTTATTACTTACCTACGTGCACACACACGCACCCCCCCACCCCCCCCCACCCCACCCCCCCCACACACACACACACCCACACACACTTACACTCCAGTATAAGAAGATAAGAAGAACAGATGCCATTCTTACTGTCTCATCACCCCCCTCAAACGTGGATGTACGCACTCCCTCTTCCCTCAAGTCAAAATGTCTAAAAAAGAATATAAAGATGAGTTTGTGCATTTTTTTAGTCCAATCATAACTGTTGTGTAAACACTACGGTCGCTAGGTAACAGTTATTGAATTGCCTCTACATAGGACACATCTGCTGCCCGTGTCCAACCAGGAAGAAATATTATAAACTTGAAATGAACCTAACCTGTCATTGTACTTTAAATGTGTCCCTTTTACTTAGAGTTATTTTTATTGCTCAGATTACACATAAGTCGCCTTAATATAATGTTTGCTGTAAACAAAAGGTGATGACAAAGCTCACCCCACGTTCAGAGCATTCACTGGAGGTCAGCAGTGGGAGAGGCTGGAGCTGGTGATAGATTCCTCAATATTATGCGACGTAGATATAGAACAATAGTTCCTCAGTTGTTCACACTGCAGTGACGTGTGCTGTTCCTTTGAGGCCACAGACGCACTGATAATGTGTGTTAAGATGGCTGCTGGTGATTAAATGCCCTGTAGTGGGTTTTTGTAGTCTTAAAAACGTGAAAAACATAACTAGTTAATTTTAAAGGTTTTGCAGTGGTCCAAATGTGTTTCTAACTTTCCTAACACATACCCAGCATCCAAATTTTTCACTACAATGAGTTTATAAGTTTTGTTCCCAACTTTCGGAGGTCAGAGCGAAGTTTGTTTTTATAATTAGATACAGACACCACAGCGGTCTAAATTTGACCCTAAGAGCTTCATCTATCCAGTCATTTTTCTTCCGCTTATCCTGGGTCGAATCATGGGGGCAACGGTCTAAGCAGGGACTCCCAGACTTCCCTCACCCCAGACACTTCTTCCAGCTCCTCCGATGGGACCCCAAGGGGTTCCCAGGACAGACAAGAGACCGAGGACTAAAGAGCTGCTTTTGCAATATATTTGTACTGGGGCAAAACAAATATTGCTCGTCTACACGAACGAAATCGGGTACAACCACTTTAATTGGGAATGTATAAATGAGACTGTTCACTGCCCAAGGTTATCTGCAGAGCTAGCTTATATTGTTCTAGTGTCTGTCCCCAATGATGTCCCTCATGATCATTCATGAGGTCTGTCTTGAGGTGTGGTGTTACGACGGATTGTCATATACTCTGACTTAATACTGACTTAAAGACACTGTGCCCAGTTTGTTTCCATGTGTTTGCCAACATTTGTCTTGCCCCAGAACAGATATATTTTAGAAGCTTATTATTGACCTCAAGAAGAGGTCAACATAAATTCACAGTTTATACTGTCTGCATCTAATTATAATTAAGCGTTTTATTGCCAGATAATCAGGAAGTGTACTGTTAGAGTGGTAGTTGTTGTTCGCTTTATCATTATTGTGAAAGTTTTGAAAGCACTTATTAAGTCACTGTGGTGAATAATTAGGATGCTCAGAATGCATAAGGTGAGTTAAGAATTTTATTTTATTTTATTGTTTTATTTAAATAGGGAGAGGTACAACAAACATAGATTAACAATTTAGCAATTTGGTGCAGGTATCACAGTGTTTATAGCCTAGGCGAAATCACACCAGTCCCCAGAATGACTTTGGACCACTGCAAGCAATTTAAACCAAACTTGTTCTGTTTTTCACTGTAAAAATCAGGTAGAGCGCCTTTAATCTTTTGGGAAAACTGCCCTTCTTTGCCCAGTGGGATTTGTGGGTGCTTGGAGCATTGATTCCAGCGTTTATAGCCACAGGGGACTCACTGCTGCTGTTGCTCGGCTGAACTTCACAGCTGTTGGGTTTCTGAGTTCAGCATTTTGAATATTTGTCTATGTCTGTGTTTTTCAAAGCAAAGTGGTTCTAATAGTGCATCAGTAATGGATCTGGTGGCCTCTCAAAGGGAGTGTTTGACCGACAGCAGCACGCTTCCAGTGGAAGTGTGTACAGGGAATGCAAAAACCCAATTAATACTAATCACTCAGCATAAAGTATTCATAAAAATAAACTTCTGCTTCTAAAGACAAGCTTTCAAGATGGCATTGGCTTTTTATGTGATCCCTTACTGCTAATGCTGTGAACTTGTCTCTGATGTCTGGTTGTTTTCCCACTGCCCTGAAACACTCATCAAATAGCCTAATCTTGACCCACATAGTTTTTCTAACTTTAGCCCCATCTCAAAGTTCTCCATTTGTGCGTAAGGTTTTAGAGAAGGCTGCATATGACCAGCTGCAGGTTTACCTTAATCTGAACGAAACTGGTGAAAAATTCTATTCAGGCTTTGACTGGTTTAATCCCAGCACAGTATAAAAGCAGATATGTTAAATGTTTTTAATGACCTGGTTTTAACTGTTGACTCTGGGAAATCTGCAGTTCTTTTGCTTTTAGATTTATCAGCTGCCTTAAACACAGTGGATCACAGCATCCTCCTGTCCAGCCTGGAGACACGTGTGGACATTAAGGGTACTAGACTCTGCCGGTTTCGCTCCTATCTGTTAAACAGGAGTTTTCCTATGAGCCTGGGGCAGTACTTATCTGTGTGTGTTTTAGAGTATGGTGTGCCCCAAGAGTCTACATTAGGGCTAGTCCTCTTCACATGCTTCCCCTGGGTGATGTTTTTAGAAAGCACACAGCTTTTTTCAGTTGAGGCTCCTTGTTAAAGTAGCCCTACCTTCCACAGGCTGATTTTGAAAAAGCAATCTACGCATTTGTAAAATGGCATTTGGAAGAGTTTGCATGTTGGGCTGGACCAGGCCTCCCTGCAGTGTCTGCAGAATGTCCAGAACACATCATGCCTATGCTGTGGAACCTGCACTGGCTCCTATCAAGTGGGATTCAAAATGTTCTTAATTGTGTTTAAATGTGTGCACTCCATGGATATCTTTATTTGAGGGAGTTACTGCAGCTCTATACTCTACTCAGAGCCCTGGGGTCAGCTAACCAGCTCCTGCTGTTGTGCTGCACACAGACAAAGTGAGGACCTGACTCTTTACAGTTTGGAGTCAGCTGTAGATGTGTTTTCACTCATGATTAACACTCATGTAGTTTCTGTTCTGACTTTTTGTTCATGATGTTTGTTTCAGAAGACAGTGACCTCTGGTCCTGCTCTGTGCAGCTCTCTTGTCAAAACTATTGACAAAAAGAAGAAGCATTCTTCCAAAAAGGAGGCTGACCCCTCTGATGCAGCCTGCACAAAGGCCTACAGAGGATAAAGCCAGACCTAACCTTTTCTGCTCCTCTGATGAAAAAGAGCCTAAAGACCTGTTTCAGTTTCTTCAATATATGAAACCAAAGGTCCCTGTGGTTCCACGGCCACAGGGACCGAACTGTGTACTTTGCATTTAAACTTTACTTTGTTGTGTTTCTTAAATGTTTGGACTTTGTTCCAAGGTGAAAAAAAACAGACACATGTGCTAATTTGATTCACACTTTTGTTTAAATCTATTTTAGGCCTGATTGGTCAGTCTAAACCAGAGTCATTGGTGGCCAGTCAAGCACAACATTTACAAGCACGCCAGGAAAATATTAGACCCGTGTTTGTCGTCACCGCTGATCTAAAATGAATAAACATCAAAACCAGGGAAGATAAAGGTGGACGTCCGAGTGTACGCCAGAGAACGGAGTCCAGATGACCACAGCTGAAACCTTCTCTACCAGATCCAGACAGTTTTTGACCTAAAAATTCAGATGGACTTTTCTCTCTCTGTGTTCGTGAAACCCTGAATGTTTTTTACTTCTCTTAAAATGAGAAAACAAACAAAACAAAAAGATATAGATCAAGGCTATAAATTTTTGTTTTGTTTGTTTTCCAGGTGAGATTGCGATCAGAGACAAATGCACAGGTACCAACTCGGAGACATCAGGAGGAGTCACTGTCTTTAGGATAGATAAACATCCAGCTTCTAAGACACATTTTTAAATCTCCTTCAGACTAATTGATAAAACACACAAAAGACCATCATGTTGAGTGGCCAGGACACTTTTAAATCCTGTGTAAATAAAGCTTAAATACATAAAAAGTATAAATGTTTGGTTCTGGTTTTCATATATTTCAAAAAATCTTAAAACTGTGACATTATGACTTCCTTATGGAACTATTTTCACTGTGCACATTTGAACTCAAAGAGGCCTGGAGTGAGCCAAGTAAAGACAGTAGGGAAGTTTACGTCCCCTAGTGTCTGAGGTCTTCTCCAGGACTGTGTCCCGTGTGTGATAAGGTGTATGCTCCCTCGAGTTTGTTCTCCGTGGACCTGGTTTGTGGACCTCGATGGCCTTTCTGATCCAGGGCTGGTGTTTGTTCCCTTCAGCACAGATGATCCTGGCCTTGTTCCAGTCCAGGACGAGCTTTTGTCTTTTGCAGTGGTCTTTTGGTTGATTTCAGATTTTCCTGCTCTGCTTGTTCTTTCATTGCTCTTGTTTGTCTCTTGGCGTCAGACAGTAGGGGGGCGTAAGTTTCCCCCACTGTCTGGCAAAAACAAGTAAAGACCAAACTGAGAGTTTCACCCCTGACCCTCTGCCTGTCAGATCCTCCAGACTAGACTGAAAACCCACCTCTTCTCCCTGGCATTCAATACTAGCTACACAGGATATGTTGGTGTTTCTTTGTTCTTTACCTATGTACCGTGTTATCTGCATATTTGTTTTTTGTTGACTTTAATGTGAAGCACTTTGGTCAGCTGAATTTGTTTTAAATGTGCCATAGAAATAAACTTGAACTGAATTGGGAAAAATCCCATGGTAGTTTGACACTTCTCTTCATGTTCTGCCCTATGACCAAAGGTATTAGTCACAGGACACGGCTTCGGAGTTGTGAGTTTGAATGCTGGCTCCCGAAATATTCTGCATATTTTGCCCACTTTGACAGTAAATAGTCAACTTTTTATAGTGCTTTTTACCTTTAAGATACTCAAAGCACTTTACATCAAGCACCTCTCATCCATTCACACACTCTCATGCAGATACTGCAGGTGAGGTGGGTTAAGTGTCTTAGACGCAACAGCAGTATTCATTTGTGGGAGTTGGAATTGAACCTCCTACCATTTATGATGAGAGCGGGATTTGAACTGTGAACCTTCAGATCAGAGAATGAGCACATCAATGGAGGTCGTGCTCATACACAACCATTACTGATTATTCTCCAAATCAGAGAGCAGTTTTGTATTGATGGTGTTTACATCAGACAGAACACTACTGCCTGCATAATTATTTTGAAAAAGTGCAAACAGGAGGGAGATCAACGATGCTCCATTCATCTACTAAAAGGGCGAAAAGCAACTGAAATTTCAAATCTGAATATGAAGCTGAAAAACAAGGCAGAAGTCAGATTCATATGTGAAGTTACTAGTTATTACATGAGTCTGGGAGGGGTCTTTTTGAACGCCAAATACTTGAATCTGATTGGACGAAGCTTAACAAGAGCAGAGTGAGCTGATAAGTGAAAGTTTGGCTAAAAGTTCTTAACTCTTCTGTTTAAAAAATATCTGCCTATCTAACTTTGTCAGCTCCGCCATGTTTGCTTTGATGTATGGCTCTGCTTTTGTCTTTCGCCTCAAACCACAATGCTAATGCTAACCTGTGTATGCTGTCGGTCTGATCCACCAGGAGGCAAGAGCTCAGACACAGCAGCAGGAGGGAGCGGTTCAACATGACTCACAAGAAATCAGCTCACTGCACAAGGTATAGAAAAACAATTCTTTATGAAACTGCTGCAAGGCGATATAGAAGGTCTAATGCTTCATTTTTTCAATTTTAAGTATTTTTACAACAGTTAAATTGCTTTTCAGAAAGGTCAACACGTGAACTCATCCTATACCAAAACAGTACACTACAAAAATGTACCACTACAGCCCAAACTACTGAAAAGATGTCTCACAAGTACTTTACACTGGTTAAAGGTCCTACAATACACAAAATTGATTCTTTTGAGCTTAAACCATGTTATAATGTTGTTACCTCTTCAAAACTGGAGTTGTTTTTTGTTTCATTCACAAAAGTTTGAGTAACACTTTGTTAGTCTGTCTACATCTCCAAAGCTCAAAATGCTCTGATCCACCCTGCGATGTTAAGAAGTGATAGTTTTCAAATTAACAGCTGCCTTTTACCTTTAGTTCAGTAGATATAGGCAATTCCAGTGCTGAAATCATCCAAATGATTCTAGTGAAGCTGTATGGAGTTTAAAAACACAGTGGAGCACTTTCTGTAATACCACATGACATCACAAGGTGGAACAGAGTGTTTTCTGTTTGAGAAAAGAATTCAGCCTAAATATGTGGGGCTTGTGTGTTAAATATGTGTCAATGAAACAAGAGTACACTGTTTGTCCACTGATCTGAAGGTTGGCGGTTCAAATTCCGCTCTTGACATGAACATCATTGGTTGCGTGGTCCAATCAACTGACACACAGGTTGGCGGTGCGATTCCAGCTCCCACAGATGAATGCTCTCGTTGTGTCCTTGGCCGAGACACTTAACCCAACTCGCCCCCAGTGTTTGCATACCATTTACCATTTACCCTAACATAGATCAGAAAATATTTTTGACCATTTTAATAAGTGAATTGGTGCAGAGCTTGATGAAGTCATTGAGGGAAGGGGGGAGATATTCCTGGAGATTCTGTTTTGTTCTGAGTTCAAAACGTGTTTAATGACAACTATTACAAAGAACCATTTTAGCTTTGTATTTCCTACAGCACAGTGAGTGTCTATGTTCATAAAGACGCATTAATTCTTTTGTATTAACCACAAGCTCACTGTGTTCTCTCTACAACAACTTTCTCATTAGCAGCGCACCGTCAGAATGCCAATGAGCTCAGACTGGGCTCTCACTATGTATGCCTGTGTGTGGGGACTGGCTTTTGCTGTTCAAATTAATGCCGTTGTTGTCCTTGCTTTTTTGGCCAGATTTCATGAGTTGTTAGAAATGAATTAGTATACGATGACTAATTAATGGCAGAGTTTAGACTTTTGCAATTAAAATGAACGCAGACGGTTTTATCTGACTTTAACTGAGGACAAATGTTGGGCCATTGGCTCAGAAACACATGCTGATATAACACTGTTGTGCATGTGACTAAAAGGGTTTTCTATTCTGTACTCTTTTTAAAGTTTATTATGATTATTTATGCTTTTATGTTTGTATTATGATTTTAAAGCTACTATCAGTGCATTTATTTGACTTTGGCTTTTAATTTTTCACCAGTAGAGAGCAGATGTGAAGCCTGACCCCCCTCACACTTGGCTTTTGTGTAGACTCACCTCTGTTCTCTTTCTTCTGTCAAGCCAAAGCTGGCACACTGTCCGACAGCAGTAACAGAGATAGCATCTAGTGGTGAAGTGTGAGAATACTTCATGTATCAATTGTGCTATACTATATACATATAATAGAAGTGGAGTAAGCGAATGTGAAGTCACCCATAGTATTCGGGTCCAGTCAAATGAAGCTCATCGAGGCGGTGAATTTGGACTTGCGTTCCATATTTGGTTTAGCAGGTAACGGACGTTTAACAGTGCTGTCAGTCAAATCTATTGCTAATGCTAGCGGTTGCGACTTCAGGGAAAGAAGGCGCCTGATTTGTCTGTTATTAATGTTCATATCTTGATTTATGGACAATAGCGAAATAAAAACACAGCATCATGTAGAGCGGGTTATTACGAACATTTTAAGACCAAACTGACAAGACTCACAGCAGTAGTTACAGAGAGAGAGGTGAAAGATTTTAGTGTCGATGGAGCTATTACCATTTATATATACAGTCTATAAACTGGCATTTGTATTCCTTAAAAATACCTTCAAAAATATGCTATGTTAGTGAGAGAGATTTTGTCTCAAATGCAGATCTGACCTGTAACCTGGACTTATAATTTTAATAATAATAATAATAATAATAATAATAATAATACATTTTATTTGTTAGGCGCCTTTCAAGGCTCTCAAGGTCGCCGTACACATATACACACATACACAATACAAATAGAACAATGTAAAATGATTAAAAATACATTTAAAAACAAATATAGATTAAAAGACAGAGCAGTTATGGTCAGAGAGGTCAGGATGAGAAGGCCTTTCTAAACAGATAAGTTTTGAGTTTAGATTTGAAGTGTGGGAGTGAGTGTGTGTTGCGGAGGTCGTGAGGGAGGGAGTTCCAGAGCTGGGGAGCAGAGCAGCTGAAGGCTCTGCTCCCCATAGTGACAAGACGGGCAGGAGGGACAGTGAGGTGCAGGGAAGAGGAGGAGCGGAGGGAGCGGGCGGGTGTGGAGATGTGAATGAGGTCAGACAGGTATGGAGGGGCCAGGTTGTGGAGAGCTTTGTATGTGAGGAGTATGATTTTGTAGTGTATGCGGTGCGTGATGGGGAGCCAGTGGAGCTGTTGCAGGACAGGTGTGATGTGGTGATGGGAGGGTGTGTGTGTGATAATGCGGGCAGCTGAGTTTTGGACCAGTTGGAGTTTATGGAGTGATTTCTGTGGGAGTCCGAACAAAAGAGAATTGCAATAATCAATACGAGAAGTGACCAGGCTATGGATGAGGATGGCGGTGGTGTGTGGGGTGAGTGAGGGACGGAGGCGGTGGATGTTTCTGATGTGGAAATAGGCGGACCGGGTGATGTTGTTGATATGGGAGGTGAAGGAAAGTGTGCTGTCGAGGATGACACCCAGACTCTTTACCTGAGGGGAGGAGGAGATAGAGGAGCCATCAATAGATATGGAAAAAGGATTTATTTTGCTAAGGGTGGATTTGGTGCCGATGAGTAGGAGTTCTGTTTTATTGCCGTTAAGTTTGAGGAAGTTTGAGGTGAACCAGGTTTGTATTTCTGTGAGGCAGGCAGTCAGGGAAGAGGGTGGAAGTGTAGAGTTGGGTTTACTGGAAATGTAGAGCTGGGTGTCATCCGCGTAACAGTGAAAGTGAATGTGGTGTTTTCTAAAGATGGAACCAAGGGGCAGAAGATAGATTAGAAAGAGCAGAGGACCGAGGACAGAACCCTGAGGAACACCTGATGTGACAGGGAAGGGGTGTGAGGTGAATGACTTGAGCTGAATAAACTGAGAGCGATCTGAGAGGTAGGAGTGGAACCAGGAGAGGGGAGTACCAGAGACACCAATGGAGGAAAGTCTGTCAAGGAGGATGGAGTGTGAAATGGTGTCAAATGCTGCACTGAGATCTAGCAGGAGGAGGATGGAGAGTGAACCAGAGTCAGCAGAGAGGAGGAGGTCGTTTGTGATTTTCAAAAGGGCAGTTTCAGTGCTATGGAGAGGACGGAAGCCAGATTGAAATTGTTCATAGATGTTATTGGAGGAAAGATGAGTGTGGAGGTGGGCAGCAACTGTTTTCTCGAGGAGTTTGGAAATGAAGGGTAGGTTTGAAATGGGACGAAAGTTATTGAGGTCAGAGGGATCAGAACCGGGTTTTTTGAGTATCGGAGTGACGGCAGCAGTTTTGAGGGTGGAGGGAACAATGCCATACTGTGGGACATTCTAGGCAAAGTACACAAAAACTCCACTAGAAAAGTTATGTAGTGCACCTTTAAAGAAGTTTACATTTTATTATTCTTGTTCTGCTACTGAAGGGCCAAACTATTGAACTTTCTCATATTGAAATCGCTCCTGTACATCTCATAGAAAGATCTTTAAAGTTATTTATGAATAGCGGCATCTCTGAACATGTGCTTCACCTTGAGAATAAGATACCTGTCTGGCACCTGCAACAAAGTTAGGCCAGATATCAAACTATGCAAACCTCGTACTTCTCTTGTACTAAATACTTTGTTTAAGCTCGAGAGGAAATGAATGGTGAAATATAGCTTCTTGAAAGTATTAACCTCAAGAAGCCCTGACAAAGCTGTGAAGATGTTCAAAGAAGTACATTTGAAAGAAGTGTTCCATCCTTCTTTCATCGAGGAGCGTGTTCAATGGCAGACGATTATAAGGTCGAACAGCATTTTCAACTTAAGAAACTTGACCTCTACCTAAACTGGAAAACTTTGGCCCCTTTCTCTGTAAATGCTGCTTTTATGTTCGTCATGTTGGTCTTAAAATGTTCGCATTAACCCGATCTACATGATCCTGGTGTTTGTAATTCACTATTGTGTCCGTAAATCAAGATTGAACATTAATAACAGATGAATCAGGCGCCGAACGCTACAAGTAACGTCACACTCACTTAGTCTACTTCTTTATACAGCCTGTCCTAAAAACCTGGTTCAGAAGTCGACTCGAGGAGGACTGATTGTTACGCTCTTAAAAATATGAAGAAAAAAGTCCACAGTTACTCCTCACTTACCTTATGCATTCTGAGCATTCTAACGATCAACCGTGATGAGTTTATAACTGCTTTTCACTTTCAGAAGCCAGTGCAAAGTTCTTCTAGATTCTTGAATAATAAAACTCTTTAAAATTAGATGCAGACAGGACGCAGCGGGTTTATTTTGACCCAAGAGCTGCTCATACAATATATCTGAACTGGAGTGGGACGAATTTAATGTCTGCTGCCCTGAGTAAGACCATGAGTTTACGAGGATTTTTAGATTAGGTTTTAATACTGTGGATGGATTTTCCGAAATATGGGCATGTGTTGGGCTTGGGTTATTTCAGTGAAAACAAAACAAACCAATAGAACAGTAAGTTGGACTGTTTATGATTTTGAACTGGTCTGCTGCACGTGGTCCGGTCTGTCTACATTAACACTTTAAGCAATATTAATGTTAATGGGGCGACAGTTGGTAAAGTGGTGGTTTGAATCCCACTTTATATAATATAAACATCATTGGTTGAGCGGTCAGATCCATTGACCCACAGGTTGACGGTGTGAATCCAGCTCCCACAGATGAATACTTTCATTGTGTGCTTGGGTAAGACACTTAACCCACCTTGCCCTGAGTGTCTGTGTACACTGGTGTATCAATGTGTGTGTGAATGTGTGAGTGGTTCCTTGATGTAAAGCGCCTAATGTAGATAAGAAAATATAGCATAATATTGGCTCTTTCTGACCATTTTAAAAAGCAAATAGGTGCAGAGCTGGATGAAGTCGTTCAGGGGAGCATTTCAAGTTTTTTCCTGCAAATTCTGTTTTGTTCTGAGGTCAAAACATGCTTGACAACTATAACCATTTTGGCTGTGTATTTCCTGAATGCTGGTGTTGTGTTTTTGAGCAAAACACTTAACTGTGTACACTGGTGTATGAATGTAAATGGTAAATGGTCACATTCTTGCATAACACTTAAGACACTCAAAGCACTTTATATCAAGGAACCACCCACCCATTCACTCACACATCCATACATCAGTGTACGCCGACACTGGGGGTGAGGAGGAGTTAAGTGTCTTGCCCAAGGACACAACACCAGCATTCATTTGTGGGAGCTGCAATCACACTGCCAGCCTATGAGTGAGTGGATCTGCCCGCTCTACTAATAATGGTTTGTGTCGAGAGCTGTAAAGTGCTTTGAGTGCTTTGAAGGTGGAAAAGTGCTATATAAAAATGTGACCATTTACCATTAATAATGTCAACATAATTAAGATAAAAGTTTAAATGTGGCTTGATCTCAGTTTTGCAAAATAGCCTAAAATAGTGGATACCCATATAAGCATAACCCAGTGTCTCCTCAGAAGCATAAGGCTTTAAGTGAAGAGGGTGTATTTTACTTCTATGGGGTATTAAAGAGGGGGTGTTTTACTTTTAGGAGGTATTAACTGTAACACATAACATATTTAGATTTCCATGTTACCTTTTGTTTTGAAACATTTCTATATTCACCGGAAACAATGTATTAATGTGTTTTGTAAGTTTGTTGCTTTGTAAGTTTTTTTTTGTTTTTGATGCTCTGAGTCCCCTCTCTCTTTGCTCTCCATGGTAAGTCACTCCCCCTTCAGAGCACCATCACAACACAATCAGTGTGCATCCTGCTAATGAAACTACTGCACATCACATCGGGTTTGTCAAGTTGCTGTGTACAGTTTTGTATCATGTTTTTGTATATTTATGTAGAATTGTCATGTGGGAGCATGGGTGATTTAGACTTGTGGGCGGAGCCTTGTACAGAATCTTACAGCTAACCGTAAGGAGGGTTCAAATAGGGCCCAGGAGAGATCACTAAATACTCAAACATTCATTGATGACATCTAAAACCTCTCCATACATGTTTTTGATGAGGGAACAACATTATAACATGGCAGAAAGATCAAAAAATGCATTTTGCCTAATACCTTCCCTTTAATTAACACTGGACGATGTACATACATTCAGAGAGCAGTACACAATTTTATTTTGCAGTTTAATTTTACAAGTAGTTAGATAGAACTAGATAGTATAGTTAAGGTTTTTTATGATGTGTGCTGCGGTCCACTTGGCCCAGATCACCCTTGGAAATGAGATCTCAGTTGGGTTACATAAAAGTTAATAATAAAAATAAACACAGATATGCATACGCAGAAACAGAAGGTCTCGCATTATAAACAACTGTTCTTTCTTCTGTGTTAACTTTGATGTTACTAAAGCAAAGTGCTTTGAGCTTCCTGTAAACTTTTGCCCAGAGGAGGAGATGAAACGGGGTTGAACTGAAGTGTACCTGAGTCACATGTGAATGCACGGCTTGTACTACTGCACTTCCCTCCTGTATACTTGAATTAAATATAATGAGATCAACAGCTGCTGACCTTCACCAGAAAAACAAGTCTTATCAAGCTTTACTGACGCATTTCATCTGGACCCAAACCCCAGACCTGCTTCTGTGATGAGAACAAGCCCTGGAAACAGCTGCACATCAAACTTAAAGGTTCTATATTACACAAAATGGACTCTTGTGAGGTTTGAGCCATGTTATAATGTTGTTACCTCCTCAAAAACATACCTGGAGTTGTGTTTGTCTCATTCACACATGTTTGTTCCACCTTGTGATGTCATGAAGCGGCAGTTTTCAAGTTAACAGCTATCGTTTACCTTATGTTCACTGGAGATTGGCAATTCCAGGGCTGAAATGATCCAGATGATTGTAGTGAAGGTGTGTGGAGTTAAAAACACAGTGGAGCACTTCCTGTATTAACACATGATGACACAGGGTGGAACAGTGTTTTCTGTTTAAGAGAAGAACTCCTAAATATGCAGGGTTTGTGTGTTAAACATGTGTAAATGAAACAAAACACAACTCCAGTTCTGTTTGTGATGAGGAAACATTATAACATAGATCAGAAAATAGCGTTACATGGGACCTTTAAAGAAGACTGCTTTTTTGTCTGCTATATATTTAGAATCTATTACACCCATGGATCATTATGTTACATTTTGGACATTTTAAATCTCAATATTGACCTAAAATGACAAAAATAATAAATAATAAAATAAAATAATAAATAAATAATAATGTCACCCTAAACATCATCACTGGATCACACTTAAAAACAGCTACAGTTCATAGTAGCTACAGCTGAAACCAGACGTTTACATACACTATATAAAAAGACACATACGCTTTTTTCCCTCACTGTCTGACATGAAACAAAACTAAACTTTTCTTGTTTTAGGTCAATTAGGAATACCAAAATTATTTCTATTTGCTAAATGCCAGAATAATGAGAGGAGGATTTTTTTTAAATACAAATTTTCATTACTGTCCTAAAACTCAAAGGTTTACATACATTTCTTTAGTATTTGGTACTATTGTTGTTAAACTGTATGTCTTGTATCAAACGTTGTGGATTTCCTTCCACAAACTTCTCACTATAGTTGGCAGGAATTTTGGCCCATTCCTCCAGACAGAACTGGTGTAACTGAGCCATGTTTGTAGGCCACATTGTTCGCACATGCCTTTTTAGGTCTGCCCATGACTTTGAGGAAGGTATGGGAAAAATCGAGAGGACATATCAGAAGACGTTTTTCATTTAAGCCAATAAAAAAATTATCACCTTAATTACAACCTGAAATGGGTAAAAGAGAAGGCAAAACATTCTAGTTATCATTTTAAAGCTTTTAAATAGTAGCTTGCTCTTAATAGCTCTTAAAAGTCTCCCATCTACAGTCAGCTCCAGACGCCCCCTTAGGGGACAGTGTGAGTGGTGGGCTGTTTGTATCTAATGAAAAGCCTCATATTGTTGAATTTGATTTCCAGCCCTTCAGAAAGGATGTGCTGTATAACCGTTTATCCAGAAATCTTACATAAGACTCACATGGGTTTGTGTTGCTGTAAAAATGTATAGGTGAGACTCACAAAACAGTGTTTCCTATTACCTCCAAGGACATTGAATTCAGTCGTTTTTCTTCTCTGTGCTGCTAAAATAATCAACAACTGGTTACTGACCCCATCAGAACAACCCAAGAGTCTGACGCCACAGGGCAGAAATATAGTCCAGCAATTTCCAGTGTCCTAGAATTATAAGAGATGAAAGTCCACTAAATATGGAAGCTACCAGTCTTGTTGTTATCAGCTTTAGATCAGCAGCTCTCAAACTTTTCACACAAAGTACCACCAAAGAAAAGATCTGGCTTCTCGAGTATCACCAGATCTAAACCAGGTCTATAACAGGTCTAATCTTGAGCTAAAGCATTTTTATTCTAGGTCTAAACCAGGTCTAAAAGTGGACATAATTTGTTTTCCTGGCAAATCCAGAGTGATCTCTCTCTGTATGTTTTATACAGATTGATATCAGTCTGGTCCCCTCGTCCTGTTGTGTCTCAAACCCGCTCAAATGTAATTCTTCAATCAGATCTGTTTTTTTCAGTGACACATGTGAAACAAAGGACCTCATTGATTACCTGTGATTTACCAATACAAGTGCAGACCAGACTCACCTCTTTGTAAAGCGTTGAATAAGTGTTTGCTCTGGATCTCAGCCAACTCCACTGTAGCTCTAAACAAGAAATTATCCAAAGGAGGAAGAAAAGTGGACAAAATGTACTCTAAATTAGTCAAACCCACACACTAAAGAGCTGTCCAAGTGCTACCTGAAGCAGCTCTCGTACCACCAGAGGTATACGCACCACAGTTTGAGAAACACCACTTTAGATATAATAATTATGCTGAATTTACACTCTAACTTTATTATAATGTAACTAGTTCATTACATGGGCCTATACTTAAAGCTAGCAGGTAAAAAGGACGATACACAAAGACGTTTAAAATGTTTGGTTGGTTGAAAGGGTTGTGCAGTTAAAGCTGGCCTGTAACAAAACACACGAGTAAGTGCATCAGCTGGCATCTTAGGTGTTCAGGCCAAAAGAGTCCTCAAGCAACCAGAGCCCCTTAAGAAGGTTCCGGGGCAGACAACTGTGTGCTGAGGATGTCCAAATATTTTAGCTTTTTGTGTATCTACTTTATTTTTCACACTTAACACTGGTAAATTAATATAGAGCTCTACTGTGTAACAGATTTGATTGAATAAAGATAAACTGTTTTGCTCAAGATAACTTTTAACAATATAAATGCATTTGCTGGAACTTACCTGTGCTGCAGTTTGGGAGTATCCAATTAAGAGTGGTGCTCTATAAGAGGAGCCAACCTCAGTCTGCTCAAAGGAGGGTGCTGTGTGTTTTAAATTTTGCTGTTATTTTTGTAAATATTTTTAGTGTTGGAGATAAATGCACTTGGGTCTGCACTGGACAAATTGCCTCAGCTCTGCTCTGTTCCTCATCAAACTGTTAAGGTCGCTATCTGGGCTAGTGATGTTAAAACCGAAACCTCATGAAACGTTGAACCACTTTGAGACGACTGCACTGAAAATTACACACTGCTTCGAATCATTTGACACAGTCAGAAGAGCGACATCTGCTGGATTCGTCTGTAATGCATTTGTGTGGATGTGACGTAAAGCTTTTGTGAACCTCGCCCCTTCCTCCAACCCCCACTCCCCTTTTCTGTGACTTTTGTCTGGATGAATTTTATCACTTCCATTTTATTTTTATTCTCTTATAACTTATGTTTATTATGAAATTGTTTTACATTATTTTGTGTCAACTTGTGTTTAAATTAAGTTGCTTTTCCCACTTTGCCGCAACTCATGTTTTTAAATGTGCTATACCAATAAAATGGCTACTTTCTAATAAAAAACTTTTCAAACTGGTGTCTTTGTGTCCTATACTTATATGTTTGTATTACTTTTACTCTGACTTGGCCAACTAAAGAATTTGCAGCTACAGAGGCATTTTGGAAAAATTGGAGAATAAAATGATGTGGTTAAGTAACTGGGATAGTGATTGTGCAACTGTAGTTTTTCTGAAATTGGAACATTTTTGGAAAAGGTGTCAGGGGTGTGATTGCGGGGAAATGTGAGATAAGGTATTTGTAAATTTTGGCTTATTAAGTCAAAGTGCTCCCATGCACATGACCGTGCTCGTTTTGGTGGCAATAGCTGTCCCTCCATATCTCTTCCTTACTGTCTCACTCACACTCTCTTTCAACCACTCAAACTCACTCTCAACACTTACCTACCACTTCCCTATATGACTTACCTAAAACTATGACTATGTGTATTATATAGGCCTAGGTGTATATTGATGTGTGTGTGGTGGAGTGTATCTTGTGTTATGTAATATGTCACCAAGTGTATATAAATGTATCTGTACAAGGTGTAATCTATTCTTACCTGTTGTATCTTACCTGCTTTAATATAAACGTTCCCTTATTGAATAACTAGTATAGTGTTAGAAATGTGTCAACAAAATCTCCTCCTCTCAAAACCCACAGTTCTTGGGGGGATTCAGACTCTTTTAAAGCTCTGACACAATTACAAGCCACCCCCATCAAAATTCCCACGAAGCAGCTCGAAACCGTAGCTCGACATGTATCTGACACTTCTGACGTAACGAGGCCTCGGTTTGACTGGTCACGTGATTTTTGGCGTGGTGAAGCGCGTATCGAAACAATGCTCGGCGACACTTCCGCTTCATAGGGTCGGTACAGTGTTGAGCTGAGAGGCTGGAGCGTAACATCTCTAATCCGGGCAATTACGTTCATAACCCCCCCCCCCCCCCCCAAAAAAATAAAATAAAATAAATAAATAAATAAAAAAAATAAATAAAAAAAATAAAAAATAAATAAATAATAAAATAAATAAATAAATTTAAAAAAAAAAAGTTTTGTGTGTGTTAAATGTACGTTTGAATTAAAAATTTAAAACCCAGTGTAAAATACATGGGGTAAGGGCTGTAACATTAGAGTCTATATCAGCCACGTAACAAAGTGAGAATTTTATAGCATCTGCACAGTGAGTATAAGCAGAAGATGTGCAGGCTTCACCATTAAAACGGTGTAATTCAATTGCTAATGGTACTAATTATAACCTAATAATAATAAAACACATAAGGACACACATATAAGTAACATTTTTCTCAGCTGCAGCACATGAATGTTGATATGAGAAAGTGGAGAGCAGCCAGGCACGTTGAATACAAACAGGCAACGCGCGGGAGGAATTGGAAACAGGCTGCCCTGCAAATTAAAACACAAGTGCGCTTTTCTATACGCTCTCTATCAATATCAGTTTGTCCTCTTTTATTGACGAAACCTGTCCCGGAAGTAGCTGCTTATTTAGCTCAGATCTTGACGCCTTTGCGCTGCCAATAACCTCTCAGCTGAAGGAAGGACTTTGTTGCGTGTTCGTGGATGCTTTACAGTCACACCGGAGCAGCGCAGACTTAAAGAAAAAAAAAAAAAAACATTTCAGGATTTTCTAAGAGACACGAGCTATTTTCAACAAGGACATCGGACCGAAGAGGAACAACCAGATTGGAAAAAGGATGGACAACCCCGTGTACTGGGCTCTGCTGATCGGGATGAGCGTCCTATTGATGGAGCAAGGTAACTGCTGGCTCTGGCACTCCGCGCGCACTTGTTTGGCTGATGTCTCGCTTCACTTTGTATCATTTTAGCTGTTACTTAGTTTTACACAAGTCTACGCAGTATACGTGCCCGTCTCAGCGTCTGCACGTGTCACCAGGGCGCAGTTGGCACATAAACGTCGTCTTTAAAAAGCGGTTTGTGTTGCACTTGTGCGTCAGTGACTGGACTCCGTAAGTAGCTGGGTAGTTTCAAATCAAGAACATGTTTTTATCTCGCTTTTAGTGTTTAGTTCAAAAGTTCAACAGCATAACCAAGTGATAAATGTGTTTAGGTGTTAGGATCCACTGCGCACACAGAAGGAAAGACGTGCGTAAAGATGAAGGGTGCAGTTTGCTTGCGCCAGAGTGGTCCCAGCGCTGTTTTGGAATTCACCTGCTGTTCTTTTAAAGCTGTGTGACTCCAGATCGCTTCTCTCCAGCGGGAGTCTGCAGCAAAGTTGATTAAGCATTGGTGCGTAATCCACATTAAGGTCATCCGGGTTAAACCATGCGCTCTTACTGAAGGCACAAGACTTGTTTTGGGATCAAGAGCGTGAAGTAAGTCAGGTATTTTTTTTGACCTTGTGTGCCAAATGTATATGCAATTACTAACCGGCCACAAGGAGGCGGTAAACGCTCACAAAAGCAGGTTAAATCTATATTCTAATGAGAACAGCTTGAGTTGTTGTCTGCCTTAATCGTTATAATCAATATATTTAACAGCAGTAGGCTAATTGCTGGAATAATGGGTGATTTGGTTAAGGGTTCTTTTCTCTAGATTACATGTATAAAGATGAAAACAAATTCAGTTTATATCTTAAAATTAAAACTTTATGTCTGATTGCTTTTGGCAGTTCCTCCTCATTAAGGTTAGGTACACGCTGTGCTTATGTTTTCACACGTTTTGGAATACGCTACAAAACTCTCAAATAATGTAAGAAGAAAATGCCTAGTTCTACTTTTATTTGCCTCTTTTATTTTAGGTATAAGCCCCCACCCTGTCCTCCTTGTGATGTGAAATAGCCTAAATGCCAGGAGCCTCTTTATCAGGGTCTCGTTTGCTCGTACACAGCAGCGTACTTTGTGACCCCACTTATGTAATGTATGGTAATGGTAACACATGTCTACATTGTTATTGTGAATTTGAAATTGCTATAGTATCATAATGAGAAAAATCTATGCCATATCAATATGCTAACCACAGTCCCAGTGGATTAGAGATTCTGTAGATCTCACACATAAAAGAGTCTATTTAGGGACGCTGTGTACATCTCCGCAGTCTTATTTAGATCAGATGTGTCTAAATATGCAGTGAATGTTGATTTCTTTTATTTATTTATCTGAATTAGGACAGTGCATACTAATCATTGCGTCTGCAGCAGCTTCAACATAAATATGCCGGAGTTGGCACAATGGATAGATTTCATCTGTCGTCCAGTGGCAGGTAAATACATTAAACATTCAGTCAGACAACAGCAGACACATTACACACTGATACAAGGCAAGACTGCTCCTCCTCTGCTCCTCTCTCCTCCTCTGTGCTCCTCTGTATTCTTCTCTGCTCTTGTTTGCTCCTCTCTCCTCTTCCCTCTTCTTTTATTCTCCTCTCTTCCTCTTTTCTGCACCATCTCTTGGCTCTTCTCTCCTCCTCTGCTCCTTCTCTTGCCTCCTCTGCTCCTTCTCTCGCCTCCGCTCTCCTTCTCTGCTCCTCTTCTCTGCTTCTTCTCTCGCCTCCTCTCTCCTCCTCTGTGCTCCACTTTCCTCGTCCCTCCTCTTCTCTACTACTCTCTACTGCGCTCCTCTCCTCTTCTCTGCTTCTCTCACCTCCTCTCTAATCCACTCTTCTCTTCTCTCCTTCTCTCTCTTCCTCTGTGCTCCTCTCAGCTCCTCTTCTCTCCTCCTCTGTGCTCCTCTGCTTCTCTTCTCTCCTTCTCTCTCCTTCTCTCTCCTCATCTCTCCTCCTCTGTGCTCCTCTGCTCCTCATCTCTCCTTCTCTCTCCTTCTCTGTGCTCCTCTTCTCTCCTTCTCTCTCGTCATCTCTCCTCTGTGCTCCTCTTCTCTCCTTCTCTCTCCTTCTTTGTGCTCCTCTTCTCTCCTCCTCTCCTTCTGTCTCCTTTTCTCTCCTCCCTCAGCTCTCCTCCTCTGTGCTCCTCATCTCTCCTCCTCTGTGCTCCTCTGCGCTCCTCTCTTCTCTACTCCTCTGTCTGACTGCAGCAGGTGGCACTGTACCAAGAGATGGCAGTGGACTCAAAGAAATGTGTTTTTGTAGTTGGTGTCTCTGTAGTTCCAGGAGAGGAGCTGCAGAGAGGCAGAGACTGGTGTGCGCCTCCATCAGCTCACGAGAGGAGAGAGAGAGGAGCCCTGTCCAAAATGATAATGACCTCAGCCTTCTGCTCCTCTTTCTGTGCCACCCCCCTTCACCCCCTTTTGCTGTTCTAGCTGGTAGTGTATAGCAGATAGTGTTGATGAGATACTAACATTTGAAACTCTATTTCGATACTGAGGAATTCACTCCGTACTCTATAGTGATTACAATACCACAGTGAAGATAAAACATGCTCCTTATTTAGTAAAAGAATAAAAGTATTTTCTTTATTTTAGCATAAGGTGTTATATTTGTTGTGATAAACCTCAAAATCAGACTAAAACTGTTCAGGAAAGCTCAAATTGATTGATTAGTATCTGATTTTCGATATTTTTGACAATCCTAACAGCCAAGAGGCAAAATGCGTGTGTAACTGTCTTCCAATGTCTAAGCAAAGGCTGCAGTTTTTGTAGTACTATATTTTCCTGCACAAAATCATAAAGTCTCCTGTCTTATTCTGCATAAAAACTGCTAACCCTGTAGTTTAGCTCAGTACAAACATGTTCTGAAATGTCCCTTTGTGTCAGATGCCCTCCCTGTGTCTCCATGAGGTCACATTCTGCATAAAAACTGTTCACCCTGTAGCGGATATGCATATTTGTTCTTGCTAGCATGTCAGCGTCAACATTGTTGACAAAGGCAACACGAAGTGCTCATGTCCCCAAACACACTCGTGGCATCGAGCCCTATCCAAGCCCCCATGCCGCAGGCATGGGCCTATTTATTACTGCTAAAATGAATGGAAGTCAATGGGAGGTCAATGGCGGACCCCGACGTCATGGTGAATGACGGGCACGTTGGCGCCCATCATTCGACATTGAAAGTCGAGAGCTTTCGAAAAACGTATGTCATTGTATGGGCTTGTGCCTAAAAATAATATTTTTTCGCAAAAACAGTATATCCGATAACATTACAAGGCGTAGGGCCTATTGCTTCCGCAACGATGAGTGCAGACTGACTGCATCGTTGCAGACTGTCTTCACGCACAACTTCGTGCCCCCCGTCGCCCCTGCCCTGACTCCTGTATCCTAGTCAAAATTTGCCCTCGTTCGCTCATGCGAAGGCCGATTTAGCTCAAATTTGAATCAGTTGTAAAACTTTTTGGCCTAAAGCTACTCATTATGAAAGAAACTAAATTGGCGCGATAGCGCCCCCTAGACAATATCTAATATATTTGTATGGAGGGACAAAAATGTAGTTTTCTGAAATGTTACCAAATTTTACACAAAATTTCATTGGGTCATCCCAATCAATAAAGTCAATCAGACCTATGTCGTTTTATGCACTGTGTTGCCATGGTGATGCGCCAAACTGCCAATGTTATCCTAATAGGAAAATTTCCAAGTTTTCGTACATTTCAAAGTCTTATGACAACTTATTCGCTTCATTACACACAGTAACTCTTCAGGTCGTTCCCGTCAAAAAAGTCCCAGGGACCAAGTTTGTTTTTTGCACGGTGTTGCCATGGTGATGCCTGGAAAAACCCATGTTTTTGTATTTTGTGCATCAGTCCTTCCACTGTATGTAGACTTTGTTTAGTGACAAGTACAGCCCAAAGCTGCAATAACACGGACAAAACTGGCGCGTTAGTGCCTCCTGTAGGGAGTGCCGGGTTGGCCAAGTGCAAAGCATGGCCCACGAGGCCCGTTCGATGCCGCTTGCGGCTTTAATTTTGTTTGAGTTTATCACAGTTCAAATGCTTGTGAGAACAATGACAATTGAATATTGTTCCCAAATTGTTCAGCTCTATTGTCTGTCCTACTCGTGGGTTTCATTTTACTGTTGCATGCAATGTTTTGAGGACTTTTCCACATTCAAAAGATAGTGTTTTGTTTTTAATTGTGAATCGCTATGACAACGGCAGTAATTTCTCCTCATTCTGAAACCCACGGATAGCTGCTTTAGAGGTGCAGGCTCAGGCTGAATGATTTAGAAAAAATGTCTAGATGTGATTTTTCTTCTAATTAGTGTTGTGATTTATGTTTTTATAATGATTCTGTTCAAAGTTTTAAACAAAGAATTGACAAAAACACTGAAACTGACAAATGAACACAAGAATCACATTTCAGAACATGTTTGTATAGGTCCCATGGAGACACAGGGGAGGGCATCTGACACACTGGGACATTTCAGAACACGTTTGTACAAACCTATGTAAAAACAGGGTTAGCAGTTAGCAGCATAGAATAAGATTGGAGGTTTTGTTGTTTGTGGAGAAAATTATGGCACTTCAAAAACTGCAGCCTTTTGCTAATTGCGTTCATTCAAATTGCGATTTTCAGTTTGATTGTGATTAATCTTGCAGCCCTATGTGTATGCCAAAGTTGCATGTTAACATTTTGAGAACTTTTTGCCAATCAGAAGATATAACAGGCCTATTTTGTTTTTAATTGTGAATCGCTGTGGCAACGGCGGTAATTTCTCCTCATTCTGAAACCCGTGGATAGCTGCTGTAGAGGTTTGGGCTGGCAGAACAGTATAATGGCGTTTGTAGCAGATGGTTTTATTATGAATGTGTCCCCCGTCGCCGTGGTGATGCTCGTGAAGCGTCAGGTTTGTTTGACTGGTGCAATACTGAACGAATTTATGAGTTTCTGCATTGACTGCTGCGTTAACTCATGCTTGTTCATACGTGACGTGAAGCGGTTCTGTAGTTATTCCTAATCTCATGCAATTTGGGTTCAGACTGCTGTGAAAAGAACACACAGGGATTATGAAAGTGCAGATAGGGTTGTTAAAAGTGAAGTCAACTACAACTAGAATCAAAATTTGTTACTCATTTGAGCAAGTATCGATTGTTAAAAATATCATGTAAGGCCAAAAAGCTTTATCAGAAACAGAGTAAGAAATACATTAAAATAAAGGAAGTGCTGTTGTTTTGTGCTGAAAATGTCTATTAGGATTTGGGTTAAGATTCGGGTTAGGGTTCGGGTCTATTGTCTCAAAAAGAGTTTTTTTTATATTATTCTATCAAAATTGGTAGCAAGCCTATTCATTAATTCAAGTTTTAAATTCAAACACTATTCCTAAATGAATCAAATTATTCTCAGTAATTAGTACAAGCATAAAGGTCCTTTACTTAATTTTATTCTCATTTAAGCTAAATTAGTCTGGCCCTAGCACTGAGATATTGTACAAGCAGCTCTTGAGGTCAAAATGAGTCCGCTGTGTGTACGGTCTGCATCTAACTGTAAGGCGTTTTTTTCTCCGATTAATCAGGAAGTGCCTATTAGCATGCTAGTTGCTGTTGGCTTTACAACAAAGGCAAAACTCCATTCTGGTCTCTGAAAGTTGTGAAAAGTGCTTATAAACTCATTGCGGTGAGTAATGAGGACGCTCAAATTGCATATGGTGAAGTGAAGAATGACTTTGGACCGACACAAGAAATTTAAAGGGCCCATACTGCACTGTTTTCTGATCTATGTTATAATGCTGTTTCCTCATCACAAACACACCTGGAGTTGTGTTTTGGTTTGTTCACACATATTTAATGCACAAATCCTGCATATTTAGGCTGTTTTTCTCCCAAACTGAAAACACTCTGTTCCACCTTGTGATGTCATGTGGTAATACAGGAAGTGCTCCATTGTGTTTGTATACTCTATCGACCTTCACTAGAATCATTTGGATGATTTCAGACCTGGAATTACCAATCTCTACTGAACTAAAGGTAAACGTAGCTCTTAACTGGACAACTACCACTTCATGACATCGCAAGGTGGAACAGAGCATTTTGAGGTTTGGAGATGTAAACAGACTATTAATGCAAGATTACTCAAACATGTGTGAATGAAACAAAACACAACTCCAGGTATGTTTTTGACAAGGTAACGGCATTATAACCGCGTAGAACTGTAAAAATCAGGTACAATGCCTTGAATACTGAGCACTGGAGACATCGGTGTAAGGGTAACATCAGTGCATGGTGTTACTCTGAGCTGTAAACAAACTGAACAAAACTCAAACTAAACGCGCTCATTCCCAACAACACAAGACAAAGAGAATGTAGTTTTGTCGTCGGAAGCGTCGCTGCTGCAGCTGCACATAAACAGCAGTAATGAGGCATTCTTATTGTAGGAACAGACACCCCAGACTGTGACGCTTGTAATCTCAGGATAAAACTCAGGATAAAACTCAGCCTCCTATTAGTTTACTGTCCAAAACTGTCTTTCTCTCTTGTACACAGTGTCCAGTAACAGATCTGAAGTTTTAGATTTCTGCTGTTTGGTGAAGTTCTGTGATGTGCATACTCGCTCCTCATTAGGAATCGCTGGAATACGAGAGCTGCTGGTTTACAAATGTGTGTGAGAGATTCGACTGGGCTCGGCGTCAAGGGCTGACCACAGTTAAACAAAACATCACATCACAAAACTGTCACACATCAAAATGAGTCATTATTTCTGTAAATAAACTTGACGTTAGTTTGTCTACCCCTTTAAGCTGGCGTTTGGGTAATGTGTTCATTTTGTGTGAGCATATTGTAAAACTTGAACTTTGTGATAAAATGACAATGACACATTTCATAGCAAGATAAATTACTACATAGAAATATTGTGATAAATGATCATATTGAAACTTCTTTGCAGGATAATAACAGTAAACATAGTATTTTTAAAAGACCTGAGCTTCAGCAAATACATAGCAGAAGGAACCAGTAAATAGAAGTGACTTATTCAACTTTCAACAGCTCAAATCTAACCGTATTAAACTAAAATGGCAAAAATCTCGACACTACAGCAAAGAAATTGTAAAGACAATAAAAAAATATAGCTAGAGACTCGGACTATATTGTTTCAGCTTTCGTGAGAGGTCTACTGCTTTGTACTGTCTGTAGTAGTTTTATATTTTGTCAACCCAGGAGTAAGCTCCAAAAGCAACGCTCTGATTGGCTGTGTTTGCGCGATCCACCCTATTTTTTTCACTTTGCTGTCTAAAAACTGTATTAAAGCCATGCATGCACTCGTAAATTAGTATATGTGGATATTAAAGATGTGCCAAAGGGTAGCTGCAAAAAGTTTATTAATATAACACATTTAAAACACCTTCAGCTGAACAAAGTGCTTTATATAATAGTCAACAAAAACACATACAGATGACACGATACATAGGGACAAAACAATAAAACCCAAAGATATCCTGTCTAGCTAATGTTAAGTACCATAATTTCCTCCATAAGCAATAAAATCTCCTGTGTTATTCTGCATAAAAACTGCTAACTGTGTAGTTTAGAGCTGTACAAACCATAGACTGTGTATATATAAATGGACATACTAACCATTCCAAATAGAAAGTGATCATGGGTGTGCTTCCGACTCCATCGATTCTGGCTCCAATTCATATGTAATCGCAATCGCAACATTTGTCAGCCCCACCAGAAGGTTTGTGAGCGCTATAGGAACACGTCGGACGGATTGAAATGCCCCGTTTCCTACTTCTTCTGTGTGAAAATCCGGTTCCCCAGCTCAAATCTATTTTATGTTTTACAGTGGCGCTCCTCGGTTTGTACAGCTCTCATTTAACGCCCTCCTGTGTGCGTTGTACCACAGGAGAAGTGAGGAGGAGGTGAAGAGTGCAAAGAGGAGACAGATGGAGGAACAGAGGTCAGAACAGCAGGGTTTAAGCCAGCAGCCGCCTCACCAACTATAGACCCTTTTTAAAAACTGAATTACAACATGAAATGGAGCTCTATCAGTGTCATCTGAGTCATTTTATGTTATGTGACACAGCTTTGCTAATGAAGTAGTGGTCCAGTGTCTTTGGGGACGCAGCATAACTCCACTGGCTCCGCGTACAATACCGCATCCAATACAAGGTTGCTCTCATCACGCAAGTCGCTCAATAACACAGCACCTCCTCGCTCCCCTCACCACGACAAAGCAGTGAAGCACCCCCACCCTCTGAAGCTCACTCCCACGACCCATCAGGAACTCGGACTCACTGCAGCACTTCATATCACTACTAAAAACTCACCTGTTCAATCTGGTATTCCCCCATGACTTCCACTGCCATGTTAGTTTTGTTTTGAGATGAATATAAAACAAATGTATAATCATGAAGAAAAAAACATACACTCAGATGCGATTTATATGTGATGTACAAGTCGCACCCACGGCCAAACTATGAAAAAAAGTGTGATTTATAGTCCGGAAAATATGGTACCTATGAAAAATATCCTGATACGCGATAAAATTTAAACTACTTAAACTGATATAACATTCTTATTTGATGCATCAAAGGAAAAATAAGGATGGATATGTAAAATAGAGGTAGTTGTGTGAAAAAGGGGAAACGTACAGGCTGATACTTCCTTTAACATGGTTTTTATGGCTAAAAAAAGAAAAGAAAAAAAGTCTAGGCGAGCTGTAATGGTCTATAATGTGCTCAGTCCTTAAAGGGTTAATACCAGAGAAGCACTAAACAGCACTAACTAAAGCAGGATAATATTATATAATAAATACACATACACACATCACAAAAGCAGATTTTACATTTTGCTTTTACTATGGATCAGACCTGGAGGACTGAGGGATTACACAGACATCATAATATATAAATGGCACAATTAAACACTTCGATAGTTAGTTCTAGTATCTATAATGTGTCCTAGATGTTAATTCTTTGACAAACTACAGCTTAAATGTTATCATGTAAGGTTCTATGAAAAAAATAAGAAAATAGTCCCTGCTATTAACTATATTCACTGAGCCTGAGAAAATATTGTTGTTTCTATCTCATACTGACCGCTAAATCGATATAGTAATTCTCATGACAGGCCTACCTAGACTCTATTATAACTCCTGTCGTCCACATTTCTTTAGCAGAAGCGCAGTTGACCTTTCCTCAGTTAAAGGAGCTCATCATTAAGAACTCATGGTCAGAGCGGCTCGGCACAATCAGGGAATGATCGCGAGGACACACTTTACTGCTCATTAGGGCGATTTTATGTTTCTTCTTCTTTTTTTTTTAAGTAAAGGCTTCATATACCTTTAAGACTCTCGGATTTTCTTATTTGGTTCATGCAGACTTTACACATCACATGTACTAGGAGTGGACAATAAGAAGGGTGACTACACGTTCCCATTTACCCGGGACAGTCCCAGTTTTGAGCCCTGTCTCCCCTATCCCAGCAGATTATAGAAGAAATGTCCCAGATGTTCCTGTTTTGATCAATTTCCTACCTGCCAACAGTAAAGATTAGAATATACTGTCATTTGTTTAGCTAAAATACAAAAAAATGTGCTTGAAAATGAGCATAAGGCAAACTGACCCATAGTCGAGAATGGACAAGGTTACGTTCTCGTTTCACTGTTTGATTTATACCAACCATCCCAACCCGGGTGTGTCCCAGTTTGGAATTCTAGCGAGATGCCATAAAATTCACGATTTTCTTAGAGCAGGATCACTATTTCATCGCCATTCATGTTTTCTTAGTATCTTTTAAAGTGGTAACTAAAACTACCTCACTGTGATTGGTTATAGCCGTCACTCACCCGCAGCATGATGGAGATGACCAATAGGAGGAATGGGGTGTGGAAAGTGTCTGTGTTTGACCTTAAAGCTGCAATAAACAGGAAAAAAAATAGCAGATCGTCACAGGGATGAGATCACAATTTCATTTTTATGCCCAACCCTCCTATGTAATCTATACATTTTACAGTAGACAGCTGAATATTGATAACAAAAACCCCATGTACATTACTCTAGCCATGAACTGGCTCTTTCATAATATAGATTCCACTCTCTCTGCTGATCATATATTAAACATGCACTAGTTTTTTCTTATTCCTTTAAAGTTTGCCTGAAGTTTTCTGCAGTGAGCTGTGAAGTGGGAGCTTTCAGAAGAAGCCCGTAGGTGCACTTACCTCTTAAAGACAAATATGAAGTTACTTTTGTTCATGAAATGTGAAAAAAAACTTCAAAATTTAATCATAGCTCTGGAAAATTGTGATATTTGCTTTTTGCTCACTGCAGATGAATGGTTTTCACTGAGCCCATATTTCACCGTTCTGTGTTTTTACCATTTTGATTAAAACCTGCTGATCCAGTGCAGTGTACACTTGTGCGTCTGCCCTGATCTATGAGCGAGGACACACACTGGGGACATGATGTTTGTGCAGTGGTGTTTGGAGGTTGTTAGCACCAGTGGAGGTGTGAGCTCAGAACAGACGCCTCCAGCTCAGTGAGATTCACTCAGTGACTCAATGACACCTGAGCTCCAGGTCCACACAGACTCTACAGCTGATCAAACACAGTCATTCCAGATACAAGACCAGTCAAACGTTTGGAAACACTTTTACATTTGTTTTTTCCTTATTTTTTGGACTATTTACAATGTAGATTCTTTCTGAACTCATCAAAACTATGAATTAACTCAAGTGAACTGTACTCAAAATGACTCAAAACTTGATTAACTTAACTTTTAGCGTATCATCAATCACCCTTAAATCTCCAGCACAGGCCGATATTTCTTTAGTTTTGGTCGATCCACGCCAAGCTTTATATAAACACTTTTTAATACAAAGAGATAGCTGCTGCAAAAGGTGACTACACAGCTCTTTTATGGGTCTGTGATAAAAAGGGCTTGGGGTCAGCTTTTAGTAAATTTAAATGACATAATTTGGGGAAAATAATCAAAATTAGCTCAATGATATCGGCAGATCTTATCAGCCAGTGGTTGCTCTGCATTCTAAACAGTAGGTATCGGCACCAGAAAGAAAAAAAAAAACGTATTGGTCCATCTGTAAACTTAACAAACCCTGACGTGTGAAGAACAAGGATTTGCAGCACTGTCGACAAAGCAAAAGATAGATACTTTACGCATTTTTTATTTTGATTCAAATGCTCAGTTAATACTTTTTTCTACATAATTCCATACACCTCCTCCATATATTCGATGTTTTCTATATGTATCTAAAATGTAAAAACTATGGCCACACCTACTCATTCAATGTGTTTACTAAACTTTTGCCCGGCAGCAGATGTCTGATCTCTCCTGTCTGAATGAACCATGTTTAGTCCTGACATTTGAGTGCAGTAGTCTCGGTCTAACCTGTCTGTACATCTCAAAGTGTGTGATGGACTGCCCTCTGCCTCGGTGTCTGTGTTCATCATGTATTCATTGCGGGATAGGGCCGCTCTCCAGAGACCGTCAGGAGGAATGAGCTGCTAAACACAATGGATGGGCCGAGCAGGATTCTTGTTTACCACGAGCTGCCACGTCTTCAGCTCTCACATAAAGTAGTCCAGGAGTGCTCCGGAATATAGAGCCAAGTCCTTCTCTCATGACCTTCACTGCAGGGGCGCCCCCTTCACCTTATAATGATAATGCAGTGAATACTCTTGACCTAGTGTTTTATGAGTGAAGGTGACTTTTTTTTTTTTTTACAATGTCTTTTAAAGGGCCCATATTACTCTATTTCCTGATCTATGTTATAATGTTGTTTCCTCATCAAGTTACTGAGTTCTTCTCTCAAACTGAAAACACTCTGTTCCACCTTGTGATGTCATGTGGTAATACAGGAAGTGCTCCATTGCGTTTTTAAACTCCATACACCTTCACTAGAATCATTTGGATAATTTCATCTTTGCCAATCTCTACTGAACAAAAGGTAAAAGGAGCTGTTCCACCTCATGACATCACAAGGTGGAACAAAGCATTTTGAGCTTGAGAGATGTAGACAGATCATAGACTGTATATATAAATGGACATAGCTGACATGCTAGCCTCCGCAGTCCAAACAGAAAATGCTTTTCCGGCTCCATTGACTCTAACGCAAATTCACTTTGTATTGAAAAACTGTGTCCCCTCTCTCTGTAGCTGCTGCTGTTAGGCTCGTCATTTTGGTCTTAATTGTGAAATAAAAATACAAAGATCATGTAGAGTGGATTAATACGAACATTTTGTGTCCATAAAACAAGATGTGAATGTTAATAACAGACAAATCAGGCGCCTTCTTTATACTAGGCCACTTGTTAGCAACAGGTTTGATTGACAGCGTTGCTAAGCGCCCACTCCCTGCTAAACCAGAAGAGATTACAAGTTACAATGGATAAATGATTTTTTTAAAAAATCACAAATATATTACCATAACCATTTTATTATAAATCAAACTCAGTTATCTATAGTCCAACACATTGGGCGGGTGAATCTGAGAATAATGTGAAAGTTTTAAAATATTTTTTCTTTTAAAAGTTTGACACATAATTAGACCCTATAGGGCCGATTATTGCTCCACTGCCTTCGCTGTTGTGTCCAATCTCTATCACTTTTAATGATATGGAGACAGGGCTGGGACATAGGCTGAATTCCACACACAGGGGCACTCAACCGAAAATGTGCATCTGAAATCACTACACTCTCAAATGGAAAGATCTCAGAGGCTAAAGCTCACAATAGCCACAATTCATTATCTGTGCATTTTAGCCCCTGCACAAACATGGGATTAGGTATTCATCAGGGAAGTTATTGATTTGTGAAGAAGCTCTTTACTTTTTCAATGCCCTTTTAAAAAAACAAATACGGTGTTAGATTGTGCCCTATTGTAGTTTATTTATAGTATTCGATTTTTCACTTGCTCACAAATGTAATTGTAAAAATGGTACTTAAGATTTTGTTTACTGTTAAAGCAGACACATAGGCCCTCATTGAACCACCGACCCAGCGTCTTTTACAGTTTACGGCATGAGGGCACGAAATCTGGCAAAACACCGTATATATCTGAAGAGGAAATCATGAAGAATTACACAAAAAAGATGAAATATGTTGGATCATTGTAAAATGCAGAATGTGTATAATATCACATAAACAAAATCTTAAGCCTAATCATATTCTACATTTGTTATTAAATATTTAAATTTATTAGGTAAACTCCTGAATTATTATAATATGCACTAGTTGGACTAGATCCAAACTGCAGCTCTGGTTCAGGCCGGGCTCGGATGGACCTGAGCAGCACATCAAGTGTGAACCAAGACCCAAGTGCACGGAGGCTGGGCATGTTTCTCCTTTTGATAATTGTGTCTTGGGTTTGCTTTTGGATCACATGTCTGGGGTCCCCACCTACTATTGTAAAAGGGAGGCACCCAGTGCCCTCATCATTTTACTCCTAAGCCCTGACGAAGATACTTAATAGACATGTCTCTATTTTCTACACAAGTGCCTCAGATTCTTTCAGCTCCACTGAACTTTTTTTTTTTTTTTTTTTTTTTTCCCACATTTTTGACGTTAGATTGACTATTGTAACTCTCTCCTCTTTGGTCTGCCTCACAAATCCCCCCAGAAACTGCAGCTCCTTCAAAACTCTGTAGCACGACTCATCACCAGGAGTCCCACCATGCACCACCTCATCCCCATGCACCACCTCACCCCCATCCTCCAACAACATCACTGGCTTCCCATGAAACAACGAATCAACTTCAAAATTCTGCTCACCACATTCAAAGCTCTTCATAACCCCGTGCCACAATACCCCTCCCATCTCCTCCACTGTGCCATGCTCTCCTGCTCCCTCCACTCCTCCTCCTCCTCGCTCCAGCTCTCTGTTCCCTCTTCTCCTCCTCTCCTTCTCCTCCAGCTCTCTGTTCCCTCTGCCTGTCTTCTCTCCGTGGGGGCCAGAGCCTTCAACCATTCTGCTCCCCAGCTCTGGAACTCCCGCCCACCTGACCTCCACAATACTGACTCCATTCCTCTCTTCAAATCATGACTCAAACCGTTTAGACAATCCTACACCACCTTTTTGCACCTGTTTTTACGTTTTTACCTTGTTCTGTACAGTGTCCTTGGGTGCTTATAATTACAATTGTATTATTATTATTATTATTATTATTATTATTATTATTATTATTATTATTATTATTATTATTATTATTATTATTGTGGGTATGTGCTAAGCTAAATCGCACCTGTGTCTGACTCACTCGAGCGTCACTGAAACACTCACCTTATCTCCTGTTTTTATTATGCATGCTGTTGTTTTATGCTTAAATCCATAGCCCATGATGATACCTTTGGATGTGTTGTAAAGTTTAAAAAGCGTAGCCTCAGTTAACTATGCATTTCCAAACTACAATAATTAAACGGCATTTTTGGCTTAACTGAGCAAATGTTATGTTTCCTGCAGTTAAAAGTTGTTTTCCTGCGCTTGTTTCTGCTCTATAGTATTAATGTCTGACACCTGCGGATTATTATGGTATAATTTGTACATTTTACCAAAATGACTACACGATGCTGCTATATCCTTCGTGTATCATCACTTAAGAAAATAAAATTGGAGAAGGAAATACATACGTCACAGTGGGCCTGTACTGGTGGAGGTAAAAGCAGGAGTTGATCGGAGCTATGACGTCTACAGGAGTATAAAGATGACTCAAACACGCATGAATCAGGCTAATACAACCTCGAATAAAAGTAAATGAAAAGGGAAATGACTATAATGTGGTTAAAAGCTCCAAAAAGTCAATTTTGCACAATGGGGTTGCTTTAACAGTACATGAACGCACCAAATACACTTTCTACAATGAACAAAATAACACAGCACATTATAGACTATTACAGCTCGCCTAGACTTTTTTTAACCATAAAAATCATATTAAAGGACATATCAGCATGTACTTTTACCTTTTTTCACACAACTACCTCTATTTCACATATCCATCCTTATTTTTCCTTTGATGCATCAAGTAACTGACTGGGAGGATCGTGGCGGCACCTGCGCTCTGATTGGTCATCTTTGAGGGACAACGTAAGCACATTCCTGTAATGACAGTATCATATTTAAAGAGCCTCATGCCTCTGCTTTGAGATGCCGTTTGAATTTACATGAGAGCACAATTGGTTGTGGAGTTACAGGAAAGTCCACAACCGCAAATCTGTCAATGGCAATAGTATCCTACGCTATAGAGTTAAACTGTAGTTTGATTTCACATGTAAATGGTCAGTAATTAGTGCCTTAGACAAGTGAAGGACAGCTCTTCCTCTCAGGCTTCTATTTCTTGGCTGTGGTTCTGATTGAATGGGAGATTTGTGTGGCCACTTCTGACAGATGTAATCTAAAATCCACTTTCAAATATTTCCCAATCACTCATCTTCCTCCTCTTCTTCTTCCTCCTCTTCCTCCACTCACCTGCCAGCTGTCGAGAGGCGCCAACCACAGACCAGAGACCACAGCTCACAGCACGTTTCTCATTCATTGCTTCCTGCTCAGAATCTCCAGTCCTACTCAGCTGTAATTATGAACCAAATCTACACAGCTCACCTCCAAATGTACGGACCCAGCTCCACCATTCTGCCATGTTTCATACAGATTTTATCAGACTATGGAAGCACAAATAGTTTTAATAATAATAATAATAAAAAGAATCTACCTCATGCATTCTTGGCATCCTAGTTCCTCACATCAGTTTGTTATAATGAATTTATATTGCATTTTTATGAAGAAATGTCAAATTTTGCCATCAAATAAAAGTCTAAAATCTAAAAGAGTGATGCCTAATTTTCAAAGCCCGGCAGTGAAGTCGTTAAGTGAAGTCTCTTTAAGAAAGTACTTTAATCAAGAAGTTTAACTGTGGAGTTGATGAGATCTTCAGTGTTCTTTTTGTTGATGGATTCATACAGACTTGGGCTAATTTTATGTTTGAACCCAGATATGATCTCGTTATAATCCAGACGAGAGACCGGTGCTCCAAACCCGGACTGAGGGAGTGTTTTTCTGGTGGTAATTACAGTCTCAGCACCAGATCAATGACAGTGCCTCAGAGCCTCCACCAAATGGGTCTGATCTGAGCTGAAAATCGCCCTCCAAAGATTCTTCTTATATTTAGTTTTGCAGCTACAGGCTCCGTGACGCCATGCACTAAATCCAAGATGGCTCCCAGTATGGATGTTCTACATGTCACGCACTTTGATTTGTGAAAATTGATACTTTGCAGCTGATGTCATCAGCATTCCCCAGGGCAGAGGTGTCCAAACATTTTGCAAAGATGCAAAGAGGGACAGATTTGGTAAGGTGAAAATGTGTGGGCCCTGATCATTCTTTGAACCATTAATATTAAATGCGAATGAACCATTTAATTATTTTTTACTTTTTATTGCAAATGGCTTTTGCCTTTCAAAACCAAATGAATGATACAGATTATGAATGTGAAAAGTAAAACTGTAGTTTTGATAATCACAATAAATTCATTGAGATTTTAGAATTTATTCACCTCAGAAGGCAACAAATAAAACTAATGACTTTCTCTAATGTGAAGGGTCAAACTGATCTAGACTGTTGTAAATAGGCTGGGTTTGGCTCAAAGACAGTGATTTTGAGGCGCAAAACGTCACAAAGGTGAGAGTCAGTTAGACTTGTTCTCGCACGGTTCTTGTTAAAGGTTATAACTGAAAATGTCTCACACAAATATGTCGAACCAAACAAACTCAGCATTTTTGTAGCAACGGTTCGAACTTCTTTAAACCTGTCTTCATCCAGTTAACGATAAAGAGAGAGAGCGCGACCTCGGAGCACGGCTCTGATCTGCTGCCATCTTCCGGTGAAATATAATATTACTTGTACATGTGTATTCAACAGTGCTGACGGGCCATGTATTATTTTTATTCCAGAGACTGTGGGCCAATGGAAATTTGTACACGGGCCACAATTGGCCCCGGGCCGGACTTTGGACATGCCTGCCCTAGGGAGTAAAGCTAATTGGAGGCACTGCACTGTCTGAGGCTCAATTTCGCTATTTTGGACTTTAAGCTTTTTTTTAACACAATTTGACCATAAAGAACTGACTCAGTTTGAACTACAACAGGTTAGCTGATTTTGTGCTGTTAAACAAGTAGTCCCCCTCACATAAAATTACAATCAAAAACTAGCAAGCGTCAGCCAACAGTTTTTCAGTCATTCTCACCTTTGTTGTTGAAATCCATTTTGTATTTTTTTCTTTCAGGTAATCTAGACGGGCAATCTAAAATCTTATTTGGCACGGCCTCCTAATGTGCGTCTTGTGCTGCCATGGGAACTGAGGAACACTGCCATAAACATACACGCACCCTGAGGTTACATTCACGCTCAAGAGTTTGTCATGATTTCAGACGGTGGGCAAGAGCCTATATACTGTAACTATATGAGAGATTTTTTTCAAAACTCTCCAAATTTACAATTCACTAATTTGAATCTTATCATTATTTGTTTGGGATTGACTTCACAAACTTGTCATATTAATCTTGTGGTTTAAAGTCCTTTCTGCTGATAATCACGTCTTTGGGAATGAATAATGGCACCACTTTCTGAAACTATTCTGAGAGAATAATTTCTGGGTTTTTGTGGTGTATGGTGTATGTTTGTTGTATTTAAACTGACAGAAGACGCTGAACAGCATTAATACACCAATACGTACCTTTCTAAAAGCAGAAGCGTCCTTCGGAGCAGCTTTCCTCGCATTTGTGAAGTGTTTATTCTTTGTTTTATCTTGAATATCACCAAAGCACATTCCTAGTTTTTGAAATTTGTTCACTGACTCTGGCAATAAAAACTCTTCGTGATTCTAATTGTGAAATATGCAGGTGAATTAAAAGGCAAAAACAGCCAGGCCTGTCACAATATTTTGAAGTGTGATAAACTGATCAGACACAATGGTTCAGTGAGCCAGGCCTGGAAATCAAACATAACCTGCTTTCAATAAGAAATCACACAAAACTCAAACTCAAAGTGCAGTCTCCATAATGAGATGCTATTGATTCAGTCCTACAGGTCAAATGTTTATGTACTACAAAATATTAGAAAAAGGCTCCCATCCAAATTCAAAGAAAAGGTACAAACCCCCATCATGCACTGCTCATTTACCGAACATTAAGTCTGATTTTTACACCACAAAAGGCAGAAGTTTGTAATTAAATCAAACTAGCTCCCATCTTTCACAAACCCACATAGTTAATATTCAGATGCATTCATTTTCAGGTGTGTAAGCTTTTTTTAAATTTCAGACTGTGAAATGTAAGTAGGGCGGACCACAAAATGCACTCAGAGCTGCTGTAGAGGAGCTTACATCTGGGTTAGTGAAAAATAAAATACTTCATTGTTAGGCGCAGTCGGCAGCACACAGTGGTCTGATTTAGAGCTGCTTTAGATACAAGCCCAACACCTGCACATTTGATTGTGTTTAAATGTGTGCACTCTATGGGTCCTCTTTATTTGAGAGAGTTACTGCAGCTCTATACTCCATATACTCTGGTTCCAGTTCGCTTTACATTGAAAAATTGTCATGCCGCTATGGATGACGTCAATGTCCCTTAGTTTACTCTCCTGTCAGATTCTCTCTGTCTTTAATACTGTTTAAGACTAGACTGAAAACCCACCTCTTCTCCCTGACATTTAATACTAGCTACGCAGGATATCTTGGTGTTTTATTGTTCTTTTTTAATATATCGTGTTATCTGTATCTGTGTTTTTTATTAACTTTTATATGAAGCACTTTGGTCAGCTGAAGTTGTTTTTAAATGTGCTTTAGAAATACACTTGAATTGAATCTGACAGGTGCCATAAGAGCAATTATGCCGTGTTCTTCTGTAAAAATCAAAGTGTTGTTTTTTTTTAATTTTCCTCTGATGTATTTGTGCTCTCACATAATCTGCCCTCCTCACTCCACTCAGCCCTTTGCAGATCAGAACCTGAACATGTGTCTAACCGAGAGGAGACCGGTGTCAGTGCTGTCCAGGAGGCAGCTGCAGTGCTTGTCTAATTGGATTTTGTAGCTCCGCAGATCCGCAGTGGAAAGCTTTAGGTCAAGTCTCACAGACCAGAAACAATTAGGGCTGGACGATATCATCAGTATGTTACCACTATTTACGTAAACTCTGACAGCCCTAGTATATAGTGGCTTTAGATAAAGGAATCAAAAATATGGTGCTAATTAATACAAAAACTAGCATCGCAACTAGATCCTCATTTGAGCAGGTAACAATACAAAAAAGTTCCATTCACAGGACAGAAACAAACGTTCTGATACAGCTCAAGATCTTTTTAAAGCTATTCAGGAACCAAGTATAAGACAGATAGAATAGAATACGCCAATGGACTAGTATGGAACCTACCTGGATTTACCACTTACCATAGACCACATGTGTTTAAACTCAAGGCCCTTGGGCCAAATGTCACCTGTCAGGTCATTTTCCATGGCCTGTGAGAAGGTGAATTAAAAGGTATGACTGTATGTCTGTGAGCAGGTGAGCCCCGGCCAGACACAGACTTTTAAAAATGTAAAAAATATGTCTGTATAACTGCACATTTCCTGATGAACTTACATCTGTGCAAAAGCATATGTAATACTCGAATTAGTAATAAATACAGAAATAGTACATTAACAAGTCAAAAAGTACTTGGCCTCGATGAGATTCATTTGACTGGAGTTGAACACTATGGGTGAAGTCACACTCACTTAGTCCACTTCTTTATACAGTCTATGGGGATTATACAGATATACTAAGGCCACATGGTAATATAAATGAAAAATGTTGAAAATCACATTCTGTTGTCTAAAGAAAAAGTGTTTTTATTATCATTGTGTTATTGGAATCAGTATTGCACATCGAGTCTATTCCTTAGTATTGAAATCAAGTTTGAAATTTTAGTATGTGACGGCCTTACTATAAGCTGATGTAATGATCTTTACGTATAAATTCAGATTCAATATATATACAGTCTATTTTATATAGTCGTATCCGCCACTATCACATTTCAGTAGTTCATTATAGATGCTTGGTTATTTCTGGACCTGGTTCTGATTGGTTTCACATTCATCCATCCATGCATCTAATCTGTGCATTTGTTTCCAACTTTCACCCAGCTCCATTTATATTCCAGTGGTACAGATCATATAATAACTTTTGGTAAAAAAAAATCGCAAAACCTGTAATGTGGCAATTTATATGCAGAAATCTAACGACTTAAGTCCATTCGTCATTAATATAGTAGCATTCCACACTTGCAGAGCGTATATTGGAATGAAAAGTAGAGTGTGTCAGCGTTACAGAGAATAAGGCCACATCCTCTTTGTGCTCCATGATCTTCAGCTGGTTGTTTTCTTCTAAGACATAGAAGACATAGACTGTATAATCAAGTGGACTAAGTGAGTTTGACGTCACCCATAGCGTTCGGCTCCAGTCAAAAGAAGCTCATCGAGGCTAGAGCAGTTACAGCGGCGAATTTGAAGCCGAGTTCCATATTTGGATTTCTGATTGCATGCATCATAGCAACCAAAGAGCCAATCAAACCTGTTCCTAATGTCAGTGGGAGCAACCTCAGGGAAAAATAAAAACACCAGGATTATGTAGAGTGGGTTAATACGAACATTTTAAGCCCAAATTGACAAGACTCATTGCAGCAGTTCCAGAAAGAGGGGCCACAGTTTTCCAGTGTAAAATGAATTGGAGCCAGTGTCGACGGAACAGGAAGTGCGACCATGCTCATTTCATATTTGAAACGCAGCAGCTAGCAGGTTAGCTATGTCCATCTATATATACAGTCTATGGTCCTGTTACTGCCTTCCTCAAAAGTGTCACCTGACATGAGTGTCTTTTATCAGCTGTAGCTCCCAGGCTGCCTCCTTGTCTCTGTTTTACATAAAGTGGAGCAAATGAGATGAGCCTTAGGCCTTTAGTAATTACAATGTCGACTTATCTTTCAGTAAATGAAAGATGGAAACTATTTCTGTGGGGCTTAAAGGGCCCACATTACACTATTTTCTGAGCTACGTTATAATGTAGTTTCCCCGTCGCAAACAGACCTGGAGTTGCGTTTTGTTTCATTCACACATGTTTAATGCACACACACCCTGCATATTTAGGAGTTGCCAATCTCTACTAAACAAAGTAAAAAGGAGCTGTTAACTTAAACTACGGCTTCATGACATCACGAGATGGAACAGAGCATTTTGAGCTTTGCAGATGTAGACAGAATAATAATAAAGTGTCACTCAAACATGGGTGAATGAAACAAAACACAACTCTGGGTATGTTTTTGAGGGAACAACATTATAACATGTCCTATACTGCGCAAAATGGACTCTAGTGAGCTTTAAGACCTTTTAACACTCATTCATTATCTGTGTCTAAGCACTTGTTTCATTGTGATTGTTTTTATTTCTGTTGCTGTCTCATGTTTTATTTACAGTAGGGTTCTTTTAGAAAAGGTCAAAATTATCATTTTTTGACATTTTCTGAAGCAAGTTATTGCACTTCCAAATGTGTTATGGTACTAGGCCAAATGTAGTCAGTGATGCAGTCTGGTCCTCTCGGTTTATTCAGCACAGAAGTCTGGAGTCTGTCCCTTCTGCTGCGTCTCAGACTAAACTCAGACAGGGCAGGCCTGTCATGATAATCACTAACATTTTTTGGGGTCAATATCGTGTACATTTTCATTGCAATATTGCGAAGTTTTCCATTATTTTTTGGCTCTGCGATAAGAATTAAGCTGTAAAAGTTTGCATCTGCAATGAGCAATAGAAGTTATAAATTCAAAGTAACGACTAAAGTGTTTCATTGTGCTCTTTATTTATTTATTGCAGCTCATGATTTTTAACAATATTTTAGATGTAGAATAGTTTTTGTGGTTTAAATCTGCTCTTGGATTTTTGTCAGTGGCATAATTCTGTTTTATTGTTTATCGTCTATATTTACTTCAGTAATATGTCTGCCTTCAAAATTTGTTATCATGACAGGGCTAGGACAGAGCCATGTCCCTGAGTCCATCTGTCAGTCAAACTCCTTTGAACTGGATGAGGTAAAACCAGTGACCAGACTAAACGTCTTTTGTAATGTATCAGAGGAGGCCTTACAAGCAGAACAGAAAGGCAGATGACCACAAGTGAAGTTGATCTACAATTGTGTTAACTTTACTATTATAAAAACACATGGCCATAGGGAAATCTGCCAAAGGATCATGGAGGACGTTTGAGTCCATGGACGACAGAAGGTTCATTGAAAATAAATGGATTTTTAAGGTCCAGCAGAAACGAAGCATGAAGTGTGTCAGTATTATCTCTATTAAACAAGACGCTGTTACATATAATACATATTTTAATGGATATTTTTTTCAGACCAAGGTTTAGTTTATTTTCATTCCTGACCGTTCGAACAGCTCACTAGCGCTCTTCCTCAAAGTGATCCATAGACTGTATAAAGACTAAGTGAGTGTGACGTCACCCATAGCGTTCAGCTCCAGTCAAATGAATCTCATCGAGGCTAGAGCACTTATAGGGCCGAATTTGGAGCCAAGTTGCTAATTAGGAATTCTGACTGCGAGTATCATAGCAACGAAAGAGCCAATCCAGAGATTGGCTGTTGAAGATAACACCTTTTCCTGCCCCCACTGCTGGTTTAGCAAGGAGAGTGCGCTTAGCAACGCTGTCAATCAAGCCTGACAGCAGCAGTTACAGTAGGAGGTGTGATAATCTCTCAATACAAAGTGAATTGGAGTCGATTGAGCCGGAAGTGCGCCCATGCTCACTTCCTATTTGTAACACAGCGGCTAACAGGTTAGCTATGTCCATTTATACATACAGTCTATGGACCGGACACATCACAGCAACATCACATGATCACTCTGAGGAAGACGGGTCATGTATGAAAATAAACTAAACCTCGGTCTGAAAAAACATCTATAAAAATGTCTTTTTGCCAGGTCATGGTTCAAATAGGCTACTAGGACAAAGTTTTTCACTCAGCCAAAGAAGTTCAAATGACCTGCATTAGATTCTTATTCAAAATGTTATGCGGTTAATGAGTTGTCGCTGTTGTATAAAGTAACAAAGCCTTCATTTTGTTTTTCTTTCTGTGTTTTTGAAAGTTCAATGCACCCGTTGTTATGACGACCTGCGGCTCACATCGTGTTATGGTTGGTTTGGGCTTGAAGAGCGAAGCCCATGTTTCAGGTTGGACAGGATCGAATAGACGGATTTAAAATTTGACAGGTTATATAAAAAGTTGACAGGGATTACATCACATCGCTCTGCCTGTTCAAGTTTGTTTATTCCTTGATGCGTTCATTGTCTTAGATTGTATTACCTCTTCATCGTCCCCTCAGACTGGTGTGAGTGGGGAGAGTGGGCTGTTCATTACAGAGCAATCAAAGTGTGGGCCTCTCTTGAGACACGTGTGGGCTATTTCCACATCTCATCAGACAGGATCATAATAAAGCAGGAAATTTATCCTAGGATCTTTTTGTTGTTGGTGTATCTTTCAGAGAAGAAAAGGCCCCGTTGTTGAGACCTATTATGCAAAATCGGCTTTTTAGAGCTGTTATAATAGTTTTGCCTTCTCGTTTAGCCACTCAAAGTTGTCTTTAGAGTGATTTATACTCTTCATTCTCCAATTTTATTATCAGCCTTTAATCTGTTTCTTGCTAGCGTGATCTGCAGCTATCCTTAAAAGGGGCGATGTACTGTAAAGGGGCTCGCGGCAATCAGTTCTCATTGGGCTCAGCAATTTTCCAACAAGGAATTGGATGAATAATGCAATTTAAAATGTCCAGATTCTAACATAATGATCCACGGGTGTCATAGATTTAACTAAATGGCAAAAAAAGCACAATATCCACAGTCAGTTTAGGCTGTTGTTTTGCTCTTGTTTTGGTGTGGGTTACGGCCTGCAGTAGCCCAAGACAAATTTCTACAAAAGTACAAATTTGTCGTGTTTCCTTACGCCAGATCACTACTATGTAATCAAGACAAAGCTTCTTATCTTTCCCTTTTGTATTTTGCATCCATGGAAACATAATGTTACTTATTGATGGCCAACACTGCCAATATTTAAACCAGATGTCTGTAATTTGCCTCATTCTTCTTCCCTATTATTGGCAACATTTACCCTTCAATGTCATGATGAATCCTTCATTATATCGACCTTGTCTCAAGACTGTTTACAAAAATTACAGGCCTGTGCTCCAATAACACGCACTTCTCGCTGTTTGACTCTCACATTGGGGTAAAAGGTGACAAAGTAAAAACATGTGTTATTCAGTTTTGTTGGATTTACATAACTCCCGGAGCGAGTGCCCTTGAACTCACATCTCTGCAGTGAACAGGTTCCTCTGCAATCCTGGTTTGTTCTTTGCTCTGCTGGGACAAAATGCCTCTCACCAGGCAGGAACGGAGCTAGTTCTGTAAGATTAATCACAATCAAATCAAAATCGCTATTTGAATGGACACAATTAGCAAAAATGGCAAACTGCAGTTTTTGAAGTACCATAAATTCCTCCACGAACAACAAAATGCCCTTTTCTTATGCTGTATAAAAACTGCTAACCGTATAGTTTAAATCTATACAAACATGTTCTGAAATCGTAAAAGAAAGATTCAGATTTGTCAACTGGATAAGAAGTTGTAACAGTGAAGATGTTTCGCTGCTCGCCCAAGCTGCTTCTTCAGTTCTGGTCAGATTACCGGTGCTCTTATATCTGTCTGTAGAAATGAGCTAACTACACTGAAACTAACACACCTATTTTGAAGAGCCCTCTCTTCTTGTGAATATTCAAAATGGCTCTTCAATAGACTTGAGAGAGCTAAGAAACAAGAAAACAAAGAACCTGAAGCAAAGGTGTAACCATTCCTTACACTGCTGTTGTGTCTGAAGAGCTTCAGAGGATTTTCAGAAAGCATAAAATCCCGGTCTATTTCAAAATGACAAACTCTTTAAGTCAGAAACTGGTTCATCCAAAGGACAAAACCCCGGCCCATAAACTAAGCAATGTGGTCTACTCCATTCAGTGTAATGAAGAGTGCAGTAATCTTTATATTGGAGAAACTAAACAGCAACTCATACCAACACTGTAGTGAGAGCAGCTCAGGACCCAAATCCACTGTGAATCTCCATCTTAAAACCACCAAGCACTCCTTTGAAGATAGTGGGGAGTTAAAGAGGCAATTTTTGTGAAGACAAGTCATCTTTGAACAGGAATGGGGGTCTTAGACACCATTTATCTCCTATTTATAACTCCATCCTCAGTTCTAAATCTAAACAAGAAAAACTGTAGTGATAAACAGTATGCTAATAGGTGTGAGAGCACTCATTAGACCTAGCCACCAAGCAGAAATTTTAAACAAATTGGTTTGTTTCAGTGTAGTTGGCTCCTCTCTTCAGATATAAGGCAGTGTCCAGCAGTACTCTCACCAGAACTGAAGAAGCGGCTTGGATTAGCGGCTAGACGTCTTCACTCTAAAACTTTTTGTCCAGTTGACAGATTTGAATTTTTCTTTTTCTACAGATCATACCTGGACGACTAAGGGATTACACAGACATGCTCTGAAATGCAATTTTTGTATTACTTTGTCAGTTCATACTCTCATAATAACTCTCTTGAATTTAATTGCAACTGCACAGTTTGTCAGAAAAAAAACTCAATCATATATTTTTCTCAAATCATTCTACCCTAGATGAAGTTATAGTGTAGTTTGTATTTTACTCAGATTGTAGGGCTGGGGGGTGATATGGACTAAAATCTCAGTAGAATATAACGTTTTTGTTTTTCATAACTCAGCTGCTGATCAGAATGTAGAGCTGTAAATCTGCATTGGAACCGCAGCTTTTTTGGATTGTGTACAGCCTGTGACGAGGGCAGGCTGCAGGTTCATAGTCCCAGAGTGAGTGGAGGGAGGAGAAGACAGAACTTGGCAGAACAGTGTGCAATCTCTACTATTGACAAACCGTTCATTTATTTTAACATTTACGACAGCTGGCATAGCTTCACAACGATGTATCTTAAATATTTATCGCACGGTGCTAGCTGATTGTCTGTCTTATCAGCTCCTGGAATTAGTGTTTACATTATTCTCTTTGTACTTTGCGAATATCCAGGGTTTCTTTGTTTGTTTGAATTATGCTCCTCTGTGTCTCTGGAAATTCGTCAGAACATGTATTTTTTTTTGTTTTATGGCTTCCTACTGTGGTCTCTGGTCTTCTGTCAAGCCAAAACTGGCCGTAGAACCGTACATAGCATCTAGTAGTGAAATGTGAGAATACAAAAGGGGTTGGCCAGTCTAATTACAGACGTGTGAGCTTTAAGTCATGTTACAATGTTATCTCCTCAAAAACATACCTGGATTTGTGTTTTGTTTTTTTCACACGTTTGAGTAACCCTTTCTGTCATCTCCAAAGCTCAAAAGACTTTGTTTCACCTTATTAACCCTTTAAGGACTGAGCACACTATAGACCATTACAGCTCACCTAGACTTTTATTCTTTTTTTATCCATAAAAATCATGTTAAAGGAAGTATCAGAATGTACTGTACACAACTACCTCTATTTTACATATCCATCCGTATTTTTTCTTTGACGCATGAAATATGTGACTGCGAAATTCTCCACGACATCTGTGCTCTCATTCGTCACCTTCAAGGGACAACGGAGGCAGATTAGCGTAATGACGGTAAAATATTTAAAGAGCCCAATGCCTCTGCTTTGAGATGCCGTTTGAATTTACATGAGAGCACAATTGGTTGCGGAGTTACGGTAATGGAATGTCCGCAACCGCGCTCCATCGGCGACGAGAGCATCCGCCACTATAGGGTTAAGCAGCAGTTTTCAAGGTCAAAGCTACCTTTTTGTTCAGTAGAGATTGGCAATCGCAGGGCTTAAATTATCCACATGACTCTAGTAAAGATGTATGGAGTTTAAAAACACAGTTGAGCACTTCCTGTATTACCACATGACATCACAAGGTGGAACAGATGTTTTCTGTCTGAGAGAAGAACTCAGCCTAAATATGCAGGGCTTGTGTGTTGTGTGTGAATGTAACAAAACACAACTCCAGGTCTGTTTGTGATGAGGAAACAACATTATAACATAGATCAATCATCATGAAGTAACTACACAAAACATTAATTCATAGTTTTCTTAAAGGTTTGGGATAAAGGGGCCTCTGGATGAGCTTAGAGTAAAATTAAATAACGTAATTTGGGGAAAATAGTCTAATCCAGCTCCACATATTGGCCTAAAAATATGGGTGGAGTTTATCGGCCATCAGCAGCTCTGGAGTGTAAATGATTTGCATTGTCTTTTTACCTGAGGAACATCAGAGGGACTGAAATGTTGTACTAATAAAAGTGAACCAAGAGTGAGATAAGGTGCTGGAGTCTTCGTAAAACCTTTCAGCTAAGTGCCTTTCCAGTTACAGTCTACACAGAAATTGGCCTTGAAAAACCCATTTCAGTCAATCTCTTCTTCCTACATGATTTTATTGCTAGAACTGTTGAATTATCTATGGGAGCAAAAAGGGTATTTTGTTATAGCCGGCTGTCTAGTCTGTACATTACATTCACTCCAGTGGTGTAGAAGTCCACATAAGCAGTGGCTCTGATTCTGACTCTGGTGTAATCCTGAGTCCCTGGTGTCCTTGGGTGATGTCTCTACATGAGCCTGTATCACAGGCTGTGACAGAGGCGCTGCTCCATAAGTCTGCTGGAGCTGGAGTCAGACGGAGCTGTGTGTGGCTGCGGTTGCCATGTCTTGTTATCACTCTCAGTGTGAGTGGTGTGATCTAGGTCATCTCACCTCTGCCTTTTCCCCTTTCTCTTCTCTCAGGCCTGGCAACCTCCAGTGACTCTGGTGTAGACCTGGCAAAGTCCAGTGACTCTAGTGTAGGGCTGAGCAGTTAGAATTTTAATCGAGATTGAGAGTCGGTCATTTCTAATCACAAATGATCAGCTTGGGTCTTTTTAATCAAGAGGTCCTCAGCCAATCCAGTATCAGTAAAAGTGTGTGGTTTGGAGCAGTTAATACCCTTAAATTTCTTTTTCCTTTTAGGTTTTATTTGTTCAGGAAATTAATATTGAACGTCATAGACAAAAAAATAAGATAGAAAAATGGGGATAGATCACTGTAAGAAAACCAGTTCATTTTGTGGTTGATGTGTTGATGTTAGGACTGTAGGTGGCTGTGGTGTTGATAAAGCAGAACGTTGAGCTCACTTTCCATCTGCCCTGATCTGTTCATGGTCCATTTTTCACAGCTGCTCATGTCTTTAACCTGGTCTTCGTTTCCCTCTGTGAGGTCACTGACTCATTTCCTCTCTGCCCTGTCCACTCTCTCACATGGACTTGTCTCAGTATCATGTCTCTTCATCTCTTCTGTATTTGTCCTGCTCCATCAGAGCATTATTGTTTCATAGGATGGTGCAGTGTTTGGGGAAATGGATGGAGGTCTGCTCTTAAACGTCTCTCTGTGAGTGTGAACAGGACAGACAGTTGTAGAAGACTCTGCTCTGTGGCCCTGTCAAACTGATTGATGACAAAGTCAGGCTTGTGTTCTTGGCAGAGCAGGACGCCCCCTCCTGGCTGTGCTGGAGGGGGCGCCTCTAGGTTTAAAGTGCAGATGGGAGAAGGGCCGTCTCTCTGCGCAGCTGTAAAGCAGAGATTAGACCACAGTGCAGCACACACATGAGACTGAGAGAGGCTAAAGACACACGCCCCAATGTCCTGACTCAGGGTGTGTCACCATTCAGTTCAAGGCATTATGCAGGGCCTACAGTCCCATTCATCACAATGTTATCATGATTCATAAATGATGAACATTTTGATGATGAAAAACTGACATAATTATTCATTTATTCTTATTGTAAACATGCACATGCAAAGTGTACAGCTTTATTTTATTTCATAGATGTCTCACTATTGCTCATATTAAATGTATTAATAATAGGTTAAATATTGGATGCAAAGGGCTAATGCCGATCCTTTTCCTCATGTAAGCGTCTTCATGGCGTAACAAAGTTTTCTGTGTTTTTTACAGTTATTTTGTGAAAGTTTTCTTTAATTTTTTTTTTTTTTTACTAGATTTATTTGTTGGAAACACTTAACACACTGTTGACCACAGTCTGTGGATGCCATGGTAGACACACTCTGTCCTGTTGCAGTTCTTCAACCCTCTGTGTGTGTGTACACTTGTGTTTATGTGCAAGTGTGTTTGTGTGTATGTGTGTGTGCATTTGCGTGTGTGAGTGGGTGTTTGTTTGTGTATGTGCTTGGGTGTGTGTGCATATGGTCTGGTGCCTGGTAACCCCACCCCTGCCTCTCACTCACAGAGACCATTTACATCTAGTTTCTGACTCTGTGTTTTCAAAGTGGTAAATGCGTCGCGTGCACATAAGCATGTAGGGTAAGAGAGAGAGATGACTCCGTGACATCACCGTGACGCAGATCAACGGACCATCTGCAGGTGGCTGTGTGTCACATTACTGCCTCGTGCCACAAAACCTAATGAGGAAACAGCAGCAGTGGAGCGAGTGTTTTGTGCTGTAGGTCGAAAAGATACAAGTCTCTGGCTAAATGGAAGTGAACAGGACCAGACAGGACTGAGACCCACTGAAGAATGATGTTCCCCCTTACTCAATGTTCCACCTCGCAGGCTTCAGGTCTCTTCACATGTGTAAGGCTGCATCTTATCCTGTTTCAGAATGTAAAACTATCAGTAACCAGGATGCCCCTCCTGATCCCGTTATGTTCTCACACCAGTGTGTCACTCCTGTTCCAGTATCAGTTTTCTGTCACTGAAGAAGAGCAGAGTAAAGTAACTTCCTGGTTCATGGCCCAAAGAAGAACAGGGAAGGTGTTATGCACAAAGATTCCACGTTACATTAAAATAAAAACCTTTCTATTACTGGGTTTCAGATGAAATCACATCCTATTGGGCAATACTATTTAACACAGATGGAAGCAGGTAAAATTAATATTGTCCAGATGCAGATTTGTGTTAATACAGTGAGTTCTTGGGTCTAGTGACTAATAGAAATTATCAGGTTCATCATTTGTGAATTTACCTTTTGAATATTTCATGGTACAGTGTAATCTATTGGTAAATCTGTCTTTTGTCCCACATCGAGAAGTATGACATCATCACACTCTAGGATCTGAAAACCACCAATGGGCTGCCTTAATCACCTAATTGGAAATGATCTTAACAAAATAAAAGTGAAAAACATTTTCCCAGAGACAGATCCCTGCTGATAATATCTTGTTACGCTGAGGCTTGTAGAACCTATGAGTTAACACTCAGGAGGTGTCTGTCTTTTCTGCTTGAGTTCTCAGATGAAGCATTTACCTTTATCTCTGCACTGACAGGAGCCCGGTCTTCTCTTTCACAGGTGAGGAAAGAGAAAACTGTTCAGAGAGTTTTTATAAAAAGAAAGGACGTTGAGTATGCATCACTATGTCAGAGCGCTGCACTGAGGGGGAGGGATCTGGTGATGGGGATAGTTTGATCTTCAGGTCCTGTCAGTGTGTGAACATGTCTGATCATGTGCCTATTTCCATTCACGCTCTTAGATAACTGCTTTCAGAAACCTCCTCCACTGTTTATGATCAGAACTTGAGTCATAGTCTACAAAAGTATGAACATTTAGAACTGGCTCTTTCCTGAAGGGATTGTTTGAGTCCAGTCCAGGCAAGTTTTCAAAAATAAACCCAGTGCTTTTTCTGTTTTTTTGTTTTTTTTAATGACTGTTGACCTTTTCTCATGTTCGGACGCCCCTCGTGTTCATAAAGGTGAACTCCGGTCGCAAAAACCTTCCTCATAAGTCATTATTATGCAGACCTCAGGATGACTCCCCCTGCTGTTTAATATGGACCCTGTGCCACCTCTCTCCTCACTGACCTCATTCTTCAAAAGCATCTTTAATGTGGTTAGTGCCTTTGTCCCAGAGCTGTGACAAACTCTACAGAATATAGATCATGTGTCTGCTGAGCCCAATCTGTCCAAAATCTGCAAACCTCTAACCTGTCAGAAAAAATAATCTGTGCATTTTATTTTTTGGGGGGAAAATACAAAAAAGTAACCTCCAGGGCTCCAAATTTGCACCTGAAATGGCTTAATTTAACGGGAGAAACATACAATGGGTGACGTCACACTGACTTAGTCCACTTCTTTATGAAGTCTGTGGCCCAAACGTGACACATTTAGACTTTGCACTTTGAGTTTGCACATGTGGGTTCAACTCTTTTTTGCCATATTTGCCCAAAAGAGTTCTATGTTCTCATGTTTGTTGGGTTGTAGGGTTATGGTTAAGGTTAGGGCCAGGGCGAGGGTAGAAAGGTTATGGCTTTCCTTCCAAAAATATCTGTTAAATGTGAGAAAACAGGGCTGTGGAACATAGAGCTCTGTGGAACATGCGTATGCTCCTGACTTGTACTGTTTACGAGCCCATAACTCTCACTAGGGCTGTAACCTGAGCTTGTTTTCATAAGAGAATACAATAGAAGAGATAATCACCCCAGTAAACGAAAATATAATCGCAAAATAAATAAAATTGTAATCGTCGATGGACTCTGGAGCTTTCTGAACACTACAGTGTGGATGTGAACATTGCCTCTGTGTTGTAATGTTCCAAAGGTTTTTATGAAATTTCCTATTAATTTGTGATGAGGGCCAACACATTAAAGCTCTAATTGTCTCTATTAAGGAAGCTTATTTTGTTGAAGTATCCAGTTTAATGGGATTAAAAGGGTAATGCCATAGAGTGTAATGGTGTGATCTCTTCTGCCTCAGTAGGGACAGACGTTTTTGATTTTAAGGATTACTTTGACCTCAGCCATCAGATCCTGGTCAAACACATTCTGGAGGGCTAATGGGATGCGCTGATAACACAATGCCAGTGTAATTGGAGGATTAGAGGTCCTATATCACGCAAAACTGACTCATGTGAACTTTAAATCATGTTATAATGGTGTTACCTCCTCTGCTCTGTTCCACCTTGTGATGTCATGAAGCGGTAGTTTTCAAGTTAACAGCTCATTTTACCTTTTTAGTGCACTAGAGATTAACAATTCCACTGACTGAAAACACAACTCCAGGTATGTCTGCGATGAGGAAACAACATTATAACATAGATCAGAAAAGAGCGTAATACGGGCTCTTTAACGTGACATGTGCTTCATTGGTTTGGACGTGTTTGAGGACGGTATGAGTGTAGCCAAAAATCTAATAAATGATTTTTACTTACAAGGATTTGGAATTTATATATACAACTAAGATTCTGTTTCATTTTGAACACATCCGGGAGCATTACCATTTGAAAGAAGACTGGAATATGAACTGATAAACTAATGCAAGAATCTCATTTTGAAACATGTTTGTCAGGACCTAAAATCTCTATGATTAGCCTTTTTTCCCCCCAAATAACAGGATGGACCTTCTATTACCTTTCACATACTTATACAAAATTATGGGTGCAGCTATGAAATCAATAACATAGCCATATATATATTCAAGCTCTATTCGAACCCTGCTTACGGTTAGCTTTAAGACTCTGTGCAAGGCTCCGCCCACAAGCCTATGTCACCCACCCATAAATATACAAAAACACGATACAAAACTGTACACAGCAACTTGGCAAACTTAATGTGATGTGCAGTAGTTTCATTAGCTGATTGTGTTGTGATAGCGCTCTGAAGGGGAAGTGACTTAACACAGAGAGCAAAGTGAGAAGGACTTATAAAACATGTTAATATGCTGTTTTCACCGATTTTGATCAGGCGGCGGTATGTTGTGCAGCTCCATTGTGTTTGTAGCAAGGTCCAGTTACATTACGTGGTTATGGAGACATGGGTGTGTGATCCTACTTCAGGCACCCCAACGTCACTGTTAAACCAAACAAGTGTTTTATATTCTGTGATTCTTTCTTAGTTTTTTTTGTTTTTCTATTTTCTTTAGCATGATACAAGTCCTCATTGTCTCATAAGTGGGATACTTGTGACAATCACCAGTACATGGATTTATAGATCAGTGAATGGATCCCTCCCCAGCATCATTTTTGAAGAAGAACAAACATTTCAAGCTGACTTCCTATTTCTTATGTTTGTATTACTGTATGACGATGTTGTATTGTTGATTTGTTGAGTCTGTGTTGTTAACTGGTTTATATTTTTTATACAGATTGGTATTAGTCTGGTCTCCACGTCCTCCTTTTGCATCTCAATCCTGGTCAAACTTCTTTTTTTTTTTTCAGTGAGATAAGGCAAACTCAAAATAAAGACATGTGAGAAGAGAATGGAGCAGGACATAACAAACACTACAGTAAATGTATTTGAGAATATATTGTGTTCATGTTACCTTAGAGCTGAACCATTTGGGAAAAAAATATAATTGGGACTTTTCAGACAAACATTACGATTGTGAATAGATTTGCTATTTGTGTTTTAATAATGGGACTTGGCTAAAAGATCACATTTTTAACTCAAGGGTGGAAATCTGAACTGACAAACTAATACGAGAATGACATTTCAGAACATGTTTGTACCGGTCACCCATGATTCACAAATAAAATCTAATTTGTCTCACCTCAGATGAAGTTTAGTGCTTCGCTTATTGATTCTACAGAAATCCGCCATGTTTTTCAACCCCTTCTTTCCTTTATTATTTCCGATATGGATGGACCATGCGTGTCGCTGATTGGCTAATCCACCTGTCAGTCATGCGCATTTGAAAAAGGGGAGATTCATTGGTGACCAGACTCACATATTCAACTTAACTGGATGCATGATAATATCGTTTAGCCTCAGTAAAAGCAAATACGCATTAAACGCCCATTTCTCCATTATCCACATCAGAAAACAGGGCTGCTCTTGCACGTTCCTGTCATGAGTAAATATTTCAATTACATAATGAAGTCTGACATTTGTGAGGCATCCATCACGAGATAGGGCGGTTCTCCATCCCTCAGTGTGACAGGAGCAGAGACCACCATCTGGAAAAGACAAATGAGTCCTCAGCTCCTCCTGTGTTCTTCAGGTTTCCTCTGACTTCAGATGAACAGCTCTGAGGTTCACATCAGCTCTAGGTGCTTTCAGGCTTCACTGTGCACTCAATCAGGGGTGAGATTAATCCACACATGTGATCCGACGGTGGAATAAAACCATGTCCGTGTAGTGTGTAGTGGGCGACCCTTTGGCAATAATCTCACCAGAATGAAATTGCAATAATATATAGTTTTCATTGGCCTGAATACAAAAACCCATCTACACAAGGTCAGTTTGAAGCATACATCCTGGTAACCCTTTCATCCAGAGACCTCAACAAACATGTTCAGAACTGTTATTATTCTTTTAGATTGGGTTCACATTATGTCACAACATCCTAAACCACCTGCAGCTCCACACTGAGCTACTAGATGTAACTTGTTCATTTGATCGTGTTCAAATTGATGGCTCTTTCGTTTACAGCCGTGATTACTGGATCTATTCATTTGAGCCAGAAACTATCATAAAGTCCAATGTCGTCTCTGTCAGTATAAATGAGCTCCAATGAAATGACCTCATTGAGACGGTGAAAAAGTGGAGAATTTGTTCATAAAAGGCAGTTAACATTGGAAATGACATTGAAAATCTGTGGGACTGGAGATGTTCAGTCCTTTCATTGGTTGATGGAATTTTGTATTTGGTTGAGGTTTGTATTTACTAAAGTTATAAGGATGTACATAGACAACAGCACAAAGGAGGAGCGTGAGGAGGAGTTTGATCTACCTTTTCATGAGGAACTTTCATTAGTGGCCCTACCTGCTTCTTAATGCCTGATTTTGTGTCCTCTAAGACACTAAGCAGGTTTGGGTCTGGTTAGTGCTTGGATGGGAGTCCACTGGGAATACAAGGTGTCACAGTGGGGCAGCAGTGACTCTAATGGAAACAGCTGGTGTGTCCTCAGGCAAGACACCACATTGTCCACTATGAAAGGTGGCCTTGCTTCAGTCAGTCTACCCCAAGGCAGCTGTGACTTTGAGTGTGAGTGTTATATAAATCTAATGCATTATTATATATTATTATACAAGGATTTAACTACAACTTCACTGTATACCAAGACTCTTTAGCCATCTTCAGCCTTATAAATATGTGTAAATACCTTCCCCAAAGCATCCAGCCCTGACTCCACCTGCCTTCTCTTCTCTGCTTGTTATTGTCACTATGTGAGACACAACATAAGACATAAATCTGTTTCCAGGAGGTTTTCAAAAGCATTAATTCTCAGAAGACTGTTGTGTAGAAAGAATGTTTACAATAGAAAGAAAAAATAGAATGGCAGCCAGTTATGTGCTGCACAGTGAGAGGTCAAAATAACAGCAGAATTCTCTGCCTTTGTGTATTAGTGTCTTTTTATCTAAATTCATCACAATTGTGTGTGTCTGTGTATGCATATATATATATATATATATATATATATATATATATATATATATATATATATATATATATATATATATATATATATAATATTCCCTACGCTGCCTTTGTGAGGACACTTCCATAGACCTGCACTGTAGTAACAAAAACAGACTGGTATTAGTCCAGGTATTAGGTGTGTTATTAAAGACACATATTGTGCTTTGTCTGCTGTAAAGGCAATGATCTGCAGGTGTTATGGACATTTTAAATATTGATCTAAAACTACTTAATAAACCAAACAAGTTTGATTTATGTGCTGGCCCTTTACGTGTTAATGCCATTATAATGAACTGATGCTAAACTTATGCTGAATTTCATTCCCTTTTTAAACATTGCTATATGTATCAAAGATTAAAAAAAGAAAAGAAAAAAGAATAGAGTAAGTAAAGAGGAGTGAGGGTGTATGAGTGACGGGGAAAAGTGGGGTAGATCAGAGCAATGATGTATTGAATACAGGAGTATAAAGATTACTCAAACGTGAATCATGCTAAATATAACTTTGACAGGGTTAATGGGAAGAGGAAATAATTAGAACATGGATAACAGCTCTGAAACGTGCGTCTGCATAACAGGTTTCCTTAAAACAAGCACATATGAGGCAGGGGGATTACCTAAAATGAATCTCTGCTAAAATCCTCCTGTGATACAGTGATGGGGTCATAAAACATTAACCAGACCTGTCACTGTCATCATTCATTCTGCCCTCTGCTCCTTCCTCCTCCTCCTCTTTGTTTAAACCAGTGTTCAGTGTTCAGAGCATAACTGCTCTTGTCGTGGTGCCATATATTTCACATTTGTCAAGCCTCATTTCAACAGCAGCAGTGTCAGGAATTAGCCCTCCTAACCTCTTTGTCTTACACAGCGTCTGTCAGAGGTCCCCCAGAGAACTTTATTAATGACGACCTCATTTGCCAACCCCAACAACAAATAGACTCAAGTTATTATAATTTTTTTTGTCATAATGTGCTTGATCCCCCATGAAAAGAAACATTAAAGATTACGCAAAAACGATAAATTTTTTTAAAAATTTATCTTTCTTGTTCCCTATTGAAAAACATGCCTGAAGAGGTTTTAGATGTCATCCATGTGTGTTTGAGTAGTTTAGTGATCCCTCCCCGTCTGTAATCGAACTATAGACTGTATATATAAATGATCATAGCTAACACGCTTCCAGCTCCATTGACTCCAATACACTTTACATTGAAAAACTGTCACCCCTCCCTCTGTAACTGTTGCAGTGAGTCACGTCATTTTGATCTTAACAATGTTCTTAAAAGTTGTATTTCACTATTGTGAAATTGTGACTCAAGATATGAACATTAATAACAGACCAATCGGGCGCCTGCTCCCTGCTCTCTGCTAAACCAGCAGTGGGGTCAGGGAGGGGCGTTACCTTCAACAGCCTGGCTCTAGATTGGCTCGTTGGTTTGGTTGCTATGATACTCGCGAACCGAATTCCAAATATGTAACTCGGCTTCAAATTCGCCCCTATAACCCCTAGCCTCGCTGAGCTTAATTTGACTAGAGCTGAACGCTGTCACACTCCATTAGGCCACTTCTTTATACAGTCTATGATTCAAACCCTCCTTATGGTTAGCGGTAAGATTCTGTATAAGGCTCCGCCCACAAGCCTACATCACCTGCACTCCCACACGAATTCTATGTACATATACAAAAAACATGATACAAACTGTACACAACAACTTGACGAACCTAATGTGATGTGCAGTAGTTTCATTAGCGGGATGCAGCTGATTATGTTGTGATAGTGCTCTGAAGGGGGAGTGATGTAGCGCAAGCAAAGGGAGTGTGTTGTGTTAGCAGTTAATACCCCATATAAGTAAAATACCCCACCCCCTTTAAAACTCATTTAAAGAATATATTATGTTATATGTTCAACTATGACCAACTTTCTGTTATGATTTTATGTATAATTTAATATTCAATTTTCCTCTTGCTTTTTGTGTAATGCTGAAATCGCTCCCTTTATAATATCTGTGCTTTGTGGTTTCACAATAAAAAGATTCAGTCATGTATCTCCCTGAACTACTATGCTCTTTTGTTCAATGCTTTTTACGATTTTCTGTTCATTCATAACCATCTGTCAGTTCATTTATGCTTTAGCTCTGTTTCTTCTCATTTGGTTCATTTTTTTGGATTTATTTAGCTAAGTTTGAGTGCCCTCTAGCCTTGGCATTAGAACCATTCAGAAGTACACTGCCTGGCCCAAAAAAAAAAACTCACCGCCTGGATTTAACTAACCAAATAGGTTGGGTGTGCCTTAATCAAAGCTAAATATTAGAGTGTGTGAGCATTTTTTTGGTGGCGACTCTTTTTTTGGCCAGGCAATGTATAAATGAACTGACTGTAACTACAAAACTGGAGCATAAATCTATAATCTCTATGTAGTCTCCCTGGTATTTAATACTTGCTAGACAGGATATCTTGGTGCTTTCTTGCTCTTTTCCTCTGTATCATGTTATCTGTATGTGTTTTTTGTTGACTTTTATGTGAAGCACTTTGGACAGCTGATGTTGTTTTAAATGTGCTAAAGAGATAAACTTGAAATGAACTGCATAAACATATGATAAGCTCCAGTCTGACCCACATCTTTAGAACTGTGAGCACAAGGGCAGTTTATGTGCATATGTTTTTGTCTGGTCTGGTCTCTTGAGGAAATTTGCATGAGGTCAATTTATAACCATAAATTCATCCATATACTAGTGTTATTGTGAAACTATTTCTATATTAAGGAATAGACTCTATACTTGATATTGATACCATGAAACAAGAAAATGTGATTTTCAGCTTTAAATGGTAGTAGTTTCTTTTATATTACCATGTGGCCTTGTATCTGTGTAATCCATAGACGGTATAAAGTATAGCATAGTTTAGCAAGAAGTGAGAGCTTAGCTATGCTGTCAATCAAACCTGTTGCTAACGCTAGAAGGAGCGACCTTGGGGAAAGAAGGTGCCTCATTCATCTGCTATTAATGTACATATCTTAATTTATGGACACAATAGTGAAATAAAAATAGCAGGATCATGTTGAGCGGGTTAATACAAACATTTTAAGACCAAAACGATCAGTCTCACAGCAGCAGGTATAGAGGAGTTTTCAATGTAAAGTGAATTGATGATCACTTCCTATTTGGAAGGTAGCAGGTTAGCTATGTCCATTTATATTTACAGTCTATGGTGTAATCCCTCAGTCACAGGTTCCATAGTGGTCCATGGTGTATACTAGTCTGTGTCTTATACTTGTTCTGATACAGCTCAAGATCATTCTAAATCTATTCAGGAAAGGTTCATTTCTGTCCTGTGAATATGAATTTTTAGTATCGATACCTGCTCATATCTAGTTTCGGTACTAGTTTTAGTGTCTGATTTTCAATGTAGTTTGGATATTGTACAGTCCAACATCTTCACAAATACAAAACAAGTGCATTACACAAAATAACCTTCACAATGACTCCCAAACATTTCAATAAGACTCGTACATTGAGGGGCTTGTCATCAGGGACCTTATTGCTTTTTCTCTAAATTGCTCGTGGTCAGTTTGATTTGTTTTTATAACTTTCTCCTCACCTACATCGCCCCGTCTGCTCAGGAGGTAAAGGTGCTGTACTACATGATGTTGTAATTATCTGAAGCAGAGGCGAGCGCTGTGGTTGTGAGGTCGGAGTGCAGAGGAAAAATGTCTTCTCATTGAGTTCATGCTCTTTTAGCCTTCTCCTTTCTACAGCAAACGGCTCCATCCTGCTGTGTAACCATAATCATTACAGAGATGATGTAGGTTTCAGAGTGATTCAATTTAGAGATAGGTCTATATATTGGTTGACCGATATTTGCTCTTTTCACCATACGGGATATCGACCTTGAATCTCAAGCAGAGGCTGATAGTTAGTTTTGGCTGACCTCCTGCTTAAAGATTTACATAAAGCTCAGTTTGAATACTTTAATGTGAAGAAATAACTGCACAAAACACAACTGTATAAGTTTGTGGTTTAGAAAAAAAAAATAGCTGTGGGTGAATTTGAAGTAAATTTACAATGTCAAATTTGGGCAAAAGAATCAAAATCGCCCCCGCATATCGACCCAGAAATATTGGCAGAACTCATCAGCCAAGGAGTCTATAGATTCAAAATAATCAATATCAGCATCAGTCATGAAAAAAACATATCTGTCAATGTCTAATTCAATTACTGAGTAACTATGACAGTGTTTACAATAAACTGCTTGTCCTTAAGTTGTTTAGTTGATCGGTCAATGGTGTCTCAGGATGTGCTTACACCACAGACTGCATATATATAAATGGACATAGCTAACCCGCTAGCTGCTACAAAAAAAAGAGCATGGGCGCGCTTCTGGCTCCATCGACTCAGGCTTCAATTCACTTTCTATTGAAAAACATTAACATTAATAACATTAACATAACAGACAAATCAGGTGCTTTCTTTCCCTGAGGTTGCTCCCGCTCACGTTAGCAACAGGTTTGACTGACAGCATTGCTAACCATGGGTGACGTCACACTCTCTTAATCCACTTCTTTATACAGTCTGTAGTTTGCAATTGTTGGGTCCTGGTTTTGGCCCAGTTTAGTCCAGTAACCATAATCATAGGCCCGAAGAAAATATATATGATAAACAATAACATTGAATGCCATTATGCTACTGTCCAAGAAGCATAATGGCATAGAAGCAAGATAAATGAGTGGGAAGAGGGTTCAATTCTGGGCCCCCAAAACAACTATTCCATATGTACGATATTGTTAATGACCATGAGCTGCAATAAATACATGAAACATTTAATGAGGCATAGAAGACATTTTTCAGACCTCTACAGCTCAAATCTGATCATAGTGCAGAAACAGAACAGTGTCCGGTGACCCCCAGAGAAACCGATGGCCGATGATCTCTGCCGTCCAGGTATGATCCATAACAAAAGAAAAATTCAAATCTGTCAACTGGATAAAAAGTTGTAGGAGTGAAGATGTTTCGCTGCTCATCCAAGCCGCTTCTTCAGTTCTGGTCAGAATACTGGCAGAACTTTTTGTCCCCCCAAGCCCTTTCTTACCTAAAACGTTTAGGAGAGCTGTGTAGTCGCGTTCTGTGCAGTTATCTCTTATTAAAGTGCTAAAATAAAGCTTTGTGTGTATTTCTTAGGCAGCAGTTGACCAAAACAAAATATTGGCCTGTGCTTGAGAGTTAAAGGTGATAAGCTAAAAAGTAAAAATGTTGGCTCGATATATCGTCCAACTGATATATTGGTCTGTAATCAGGACTACATCAGCTGGAGGATTTGACCAATTGTGCATGTTTTTGGGTTGTTAGCATCGGCTGCATATATAAATGGACATAGCTAACCTGGTAGCCGCTGCGTTCCAAACAGGAAGTGATCATGGGCTTTCTTCCGGCTCCAATTCACTTTACATTAGAAACATGTCACCCCTCTCTTCATAACTGCTGCTGTCAGACTCATCACTTTGGTCTTAAAATTTTCACATTAACCCACTCTACATGAGTATTTTTATTTTGCTATTGTGTCTGTAACTCAAGATATGAACATTGATTGACTACTACCAGCCTAGATAATTAGACTATGGGCATAAAGTACCTTTCATCTTCACTTTCCACTTACCTTTTATTATATTAAACTTGAATTATAATAATTTACCAGTGTAGTGCCAACACATGGAAAAACAGACCATTGTACCACATTTAAAAATAAACCACGGCATCATGTGTGACCTCCTCGCTGTAGTACTTTTATATTTAAATTCATATTCATTTTCTTCTCTCTTGCTAAATGTTAAAATCTTCATAATAACCGAGCTTTGTAGTTTGACAATACAAAGACTGAGTCACGCATCTGCTGGACTCCTTTGTTCTCTTCTTCAGTGATTTTGAGGATTTTGTGTTTGTGTTGATGGAGAGTGACTAATCCCTGCTATTGTTCATGTAAAAGTATTTCCTTGTGTGTAATTAAAAACTTGGAAGAATTGTTCTTGTTTTGAAGTATTTCACATGGAATTTTACAGCTCTAATGTTTCAAGCACAATCAGACCTCAGCAATAAATAGAAACTAGATCCAACATGGAAGCTAACGGAGTTGAAGTGGAGGACTGAGCTTCACTACGAGGAAAAAGTCTATATTTTCAAAGGAAGACTGAAAAAATTGTCTTTTATTCTTTATTTATTTAGCAAAACTGTCCTGTTGTTGCTGTGAGATCTTGGTCTAACCTGTCTATAAACACTAAACTCACTGCTGCATTCACCACCATCATTATTCTCAAAGAGTCCCTGACCTCCATAACGAAAACTTCACAAGAAATTTTAAAGTAGTCAGTTTGGACATGTTGGTCTTGCCCCATCTGGGAGTATGACATCATCACTGAAAACCTCCATTTCACTGAAAATCTACCATTTTATATATAGACTCCATAGACTGTTCAGCAGGGCTTCGTTTGTAGTACTATCCACTGACTTCTCCATTTGCTTTAACGTCCAGCTCCAAGAACCATAAAGCAACACTTTCTCGGCTGTGGAGTAAAGGCGAGAGGGAGCTGGAGAAATATCTCAAGAGATAATTCAAAATAAGAACTGCTGTAAAGAGATGGAATACATGGCCTTACTCCCCGAGGAACTGCTGCTTCTGTGCGGACTACATTCACATACTCCATGGAAATCTTATAGTTTTGCCTGCAACTGTATGGCATTACACTCATCTATCTCCATGGAGACAAGCAGGTGGTGCCAATTACAGGTCAGCTCTATGAAGAAGTGACCTTGCCCACAATTACAATTCATGTTTTCAATATTTTTAGCAATGCTGGCAACATGGTGGCTGAATGGCTAGCACCCATGTTTCATAACAAGAAAGTTCTGGGTTTGATTCCTGGGTGCCTTCCCTTTGCACGTTGCATAAGGGATACACCAGAAAGCTCTTTGTTATGTCTAACTTCATTTGCTTTCTGAAACATCCCTGACTTAATTCTGTACACAGCCTCCTGGAGAGAGACTATGGAGTAAACATATATTTTCCAGAGTGCTGCCAGCTCTACATCCATCACTGCAAATGTCAAGATTTGAGCTCCAAGTGGAGAAGGTGAAACTAAAGGTGCAACACTGCAGTGAGACAATCAAACACTCAGCTCCTGCATCACGGTGTCATTTTAGTTTATGTGCGTGTAATGTCTGTAGTTATGGTCCCACCTTGAAACAGTGGACAAGGGCAGCACTTTAAAACCATAATGTCCCGTGAATGGAGCCCTCCTGCCTCCTGCGGCCGGTCCTATCGGCAGAGCTGAAACTACAATTATCTCAGAAATCGACTTGTCAGATAACATTTTTGAAACGTTTTTTATGTTTTCAGTTTTATATTTCTATTGTACATTGAAGTAGTATTTTTGGTTTAAGTACAGTATAAACATTTGGATGTAAGTCTTTATAAAAGCTCATTTGGTGTGTGTTTTTAGATTATGCTAATAAACAAAACAGGATGAATGAAGTTCTAAACTAATATCAGAAGTTCATATATTTCAGATAATGTAAACTACAAGGTTAAAGATTGAAATGTTATAAAAGATGACAAAATTGTATCTTAAATGCGCACTATGTAACTTTTCAAAGGTTTGCGTACCTGTCTCCATAATGTTGGGGTTTTTTTTTTATTAAAATGTTCCACAGTATAGGGTTAAACTAATGCATTTCAGTAGAGACATCGTGGAGAAGATTACCACAAGTCAAGTCAGATGGGTGCAAAACTTTCAGTTTAATGGCACAACCACCAGAAAAGTTGCATAGTTTCCCTTTAAATGATGCAATGGACATTACCTTGAGTGTGCAAATACAAAACACTCTCCCCGTGTAAGGACTGAAAGCACTTTTGGCTTGTCCCTGACCTTACAGAGCCGACCCTGTAATGACACTGTTGTGTTTCTCTCACTCACAGTTGGGGTGTGTCCAGTGCTAATGAGATACACAGCAGAAGTTGCGCCCCCTGCAGGAGGACGATGGCTCTGCTCCTCACACAATCATTTATCTGCGTTTACCAGAGCTGTGCAGAGCAGAGTCACACCAACAGGGAAACATAAATCCAGACTGCATTTTCATGTTTATTTCAATGGGCCTATTTTAACAACCAGGAGCACTGCTGTGACTGTATTAGTGATCTCTATATTGTCTAACACCAGAGCCTGTTCCAACCCCATAAGTATTCCAGATGATAAGGACATAGTCTTAGGTCCACATAATATTACTAAATCAATTGTTGCAGACATGAAAAAGAACTTCTTTGCTTGCCATTTTATGAGTGTAAGTTTTGTGAAGGTGAAGCTCAGACGAGGTAAGTGGGCGTGCGGGGGCTCAGCACAGCTCTGTCAGATGCTGTTGAAGTTGTCTCGAAAAACATTGCATTATTTTACACTTAAATTATTCTTAACCTGGTGACTACTCATTTCATAACAAAAGAAAACGCTCTGTTTAACAATATTCCATGTTGTTGTCTTAACAGGTGTTTAAAGCAGCAAACGAGCAGATGGTAAAGATGGGCCTAAACAAGTACATATTATGTGGACATGTGAACAGGCTTCTGAAGATTGAAGAAGAAAATAGGGATGTCCCAATCTGACACTGGTATTGGCATCGGCTGCAGAGCTAGGCATTTTTAGAGTAGCAGCTGTTACGCTAAAACGTCTAAATATCGGCCCTATCTCTACTATTCACCAAATCAGATCCAACCTATCAGCTATCACTTCAATACGAAGAGATAGCTGCTCAAAATAAAACTATTCAGCTCTCTTATAGGCTTGTGGCTTGGGAGGAGTTTGTAGTAAATTTAAATCACATAATAAAATGATCAAAATCGACCCAAATATATCAACCCAAAAATATCGGCAGAGCTTATAAAATCAGTATTGGCCATGAAAAAAAAAAACAAAAACATATCGGCTGATCTCTAATGAATAGAGACCGCCGCACGCCGATGTTGATGCTAACACTGCAGCTAACGCCCAGAGACTGAGGAGGCTCTAAAACAGCTAAAATATTATTAATAACAGAGAAAGTATTAGTTTTACCTCTGAGATTTCTTCACAGAGCCTTGAGAGCCAAAACCAAACTTTGGACAAATCAAAAATAAATAATATGGAGAGAAAAAACACTGCCTTAGAAACGGAGACTGTAACATCACTAATGTCTCTGTGTCTGCAGCTGTTGTGGAGGAGGCATTACTTTACAATATTAAAACAAATTATTTTTTTTAAGTAGGCCTTTTTATGTCTAAAATAATTTTATCCAACTGTGGCTAAATTCATCATGGTATAGCCTAAATTGTATAAATAAAATCATGCAAAATTAGATTGGTATCAAGATGAGATCGGTTGTGGGATGAATTGCAAAGATTAACAGTATTAATAGTATTGGATCAGGAGCCAAAAGAACTGGATCTGGACTTCCATACATACAGTTTATGGGCCTCTTTAGCTCATAAGGGAACATATCGCCACGTTGACACAGACATGATCAGACTGTTGTGCAGCAGACAGTAAACAGACCACAGACTGCACAGAGACTGCACAGAGACTACAGACTGTGGAAGAGGTGCAGAGAGTAGACTGACTTTCCTTGTGTCTCAAATAGAAGTTTGAGTTGTGTGCTCAGAGGGGACGTGACCTTAAGTGAGGGCAGCGAGTGACAAATGACCACATGTCTTTTATCTGCACTGCTGCACTGAGGGGGCATTCTGGGACACAAGCCTCTGCCCTTCTGTCCAGAGACACAGCACTTAGACACATAGAGCGGATAATGTTTTTGTTTTTGTTTTTTAAAGCTCCTATATTACACAGAAATGAGTCTCATAAAAAATATACCTGGAGTTGTGTTTTTTCATTCACACATGTTTGAGCAACACTTTATTATTAGTCTGTTGACATCTCCAAAGCACAAAATGCTCTGGTCCCCCTTGTGATTTCATGAAGTGGTAGTTTTCAGGTTAACGGCTACCTTTTACCTTTTGTTTTTGGACAATTTGAGCCCTGGGATTGTCAATCTGTACTGAATGACTCTAATTAATGTGTTTGAAAATATAGTGGAGCACTTCCCGTGTTACCGCATGACATCACAAGGTGGAACAGGGTGTTTAAGAGAAGAACTCAGCCTAAATATGCAGCGTTTGTGTGTTAAACATGTGTGAATGAAACAAAACACAACTCTAGGTCTGTTTGTGCTGAGGAAACATTATAACAGATCAGAAAATAGCGTAATATGGGATCTTTAAGGAAAGTTCCACTGAGGTTTGCCAATGAGCTCACTCTGCATTTTCACCTTTTCTCGCTGAAACTTGTTTTAACCAATATTTAAAATGCTCAACGTAAAGAACCCACTTCATAAAATGCTTCTGTCTTATTCTTTGCGCAGTAATACTTGTATCTGTGATCGCAGACCTATAGCGATCTTTCAGCGTCTAAGGATTGATTTTGCCCTTTTTAGAAGTAGACCTTAGGTTACAATCGTATATTCCATTTGAAAAGAGTGTTGTGGTGCATGCAGTACAGCTCCTCTGGCTCTTGACTCACGAGCCTCACTGGACCAAAACAATTTTCTCCACTCTCCTCTCGGCCGCACTTTCGCGCCTCAGCACTTTTAGTCATTTGTTGTCTCTGCGCTGCACATGGGGAGAGCTGAGGCTGTTTGAGCTGCTAACTTTGGCTTAAGGCTTGGCTGACAGGAAAGCGGAGATATTTCACTTCTTTAGCCTCTCACCAGTGATGGAATCTGTTGGATTAAATAAGACGTGCTGTCAGGTTTACAGCAAGTTAATTTCAGAACATATTTTTAAATGGTTTATATCGAGTAACGCGATATATGGAGTTTCATTAGACTCTTAAGATAAATGGCTCTATCTGGCATTTTTTATGGGTTTTTGGAGTGGTCTTTGCTCTAGGGATGCACTAATCTCACTTTGGTGTAATGATATCGGTGCCAATGCTGGAAAAAAAATTGCAGGATCGGATTTTGGCTTCCAAATATCGATTTAACTAGTATCCTGGCTGGACATACAATGTAATAAGACTATGTACTGGTTGTAGTTTGGCCTCATAATGTTTGAACTTTTCTTTGCACAAAGCTTTAGTTACTAGTAGTTACTTCAGAGATAAATACCAGTTACCAGGCCTGTTGACAGAGGTTTGGGGGCTTGGGGCAAGAAACCTCACATGAGCCCCCCCCCTCTAGTATAAATTAATAGGCAGAAGATCCAGTTCTGGGCCCCTGAGACCCAGAGTCCTGGGACAACAGACTCTTTTGCCCCACTCCCCTGCCACTTACATAACACATTTGGATCAGTTTTGTCTTATTTTATTTTAGTTTAAAAGGAAATAAACACTGATTTCAGTCTCTGCACTAATATTGGTTGATTGAGTTTTGCCAGACACTTAATAGTATTGATTTTTCACTTTGAACAACTGAAAAAGACGTTGTTGTGTTTGGTATATTTAATTTCACTATAAAATCATGAATTCTGTTGGTTTGGAGAGTCTGCTAATTCCCTGTGAGCTCATAGGATAGGAGGGAAGAACAATATTGACAAGAATTATCAATTTTTTTGTTACCCCAATGACAATATTTTAGCAATACATAAGAAAAGGTCCTAAAATGTCTTGTAAATATTATGATTGAGTTACAAGCCTATGGATAAAATGTAAATGTAAAACTGACTACAACGGTAACACGATTATAAATTCTTGCCATATTCATCCATGTTCAGACAAGAGGCTGCGCAGATGGAAATTCAGAACGGCTGCTGTTTTTGAATGAGAAAGAGATTAGGTGAACGATTATGTGCTGCGTGTGTGGCTCGTTTTGTTGAAGACACTGAGATCATTGTTGATGTCAGGATGCGTTCTCGTCTTATCGCAGGACTCCAGCTGTTCTGTAGGGATCACCAGGCAAAAGAGACAAGAGCTGTTAGTGTAATAAATGTGTGTGTCATGTCCCAGTGTGCGGCCCACATAATGCCCGGGAGCAGAGTGAGCCGGGCCAGGGCAGATGGCTCACAATGGCAGCCAGATAGTACCACCTGTGAACAGCACTGGGATGTAGTAATGTGACTGGGATTCATGGCCATTTAAAGACGAGTAGAGCTGCTAAACGGGGGCGTACCTGGAGGACTAAACAGGAGAGTGAGGGGGGAGGAGGGGCGGGGTCTGGACATATGAAGAACGGTGTGATTGGTCTAACCAGGTGTTTGTGATCCGAAACACCTGGCTATAATCAAGGCAGTCTGATGTGATGTCACCAACTACTTGAAATTGCAGAGAATCATTGGAGGCAGAACGCACAATTTTTTATGCGATTTAACCAGAAAGCTGCAAATGTACCTATTTTCACACACAAAATTGGTGTTAATTCCAGTTTAAAGTCCCAACCCAATCTGGTGTCTACTTCACAGAATGTTCATGCTAAAATTATAAGAACTAACTATTTGTCTATAGGTTTGTGTTCGGTAAAGTATGTGAATGTGTTAACAGAGTAGTGATGGGCCAATATGGATTTTTTGAGCTGATACAAGTGTCTGATATTTGGCGTGCTGTTGTGTGGACCTGTCACAATAACAAATTTTGAAACACAATATATGGCTACAGAGAAATATAACGATGAACTATAATATTGAAGCTACTGACTGAAGCTACTGACAGTAACAATAAAGCAAGATAATCCCAGTAAACCATTTTTAATAGACAGTATCATTAAGTGGCCTGAGCTGCAACAAATTAAAAGCAGAATGAAGAAATAATTAGCAACAGAAATTACTTTTTCAACCCTCTACAGATCAAAGCTTATAGTATTACAACAAAAATACCCCTCTCAAATACTCTTCTCACTTTTGCAACGATAAATATAGAGGTCCAAAATATATTGTTCCAGCTTTCATATAAAAGGTGACATTTTTATGAAGTGCTTTTCCACCTTCAAGTCACTCAAAACACTTTACATCAAGGAAACACACACCCATTCACCCATTCATACACCAGTGTACACACACACACTGGGTTAAGTGTCTTGACCAATTACACAATGACAGTATTCATTTTTGGGAGCTGGAATTGCATCGCCAACAAGTGGGTCAGTCGATATAACCGCTCAATCAATGTCGAGAGTAGGATTCGAACCGCCAACCTTGGGATCAGTGGACAAACACTAGCACCTGTCAATATTTTCAGTTTGTTCAAAAAGACAAATCTGTTGCATGGGAACAAACCAACAATGAGACACACCCACACAAAGACCAGGGCAGTGAAGAACTAAATATTTTTGCGAAATATAGCTGCCATGTTTGTTTTGAGACAAATGGATCATGCATTTCTCTGATTGATTTCTGATGATGAGAGTGACAAACGGGCGGAATAGTCAGACAGACATAATATGCATACAAACCATAAGCTGTATAAATAAATGGATGTAGCTAACCTGTTCCAAATAGGAGGTGATCATGGGCGCGCTTCCGGCTCCATCGACTCTGGCTCCAATTTGCTTTCTATTGAGAAACTGTGGTCCCTCTCTCTGTAACTGCTGCTGTCAGGCTCATCATTTTGGTCTTAAAATGTTCATATTAACCCGTTCTACATGATCCTGGTGTTTTTATTTCATCAATGTTTCCGTAACTCAAGATATGAAAATTAATAACAGACAAATCGGGTGCCTTCTTTCCCGGTCACTCCTGCTTAGTGTTAGAAACAGATTTGATTGACAGTGTTGCTAACTCCCTGCTTCCTACTAAACCAGCGGTGCGGGTGGTATGGGGCGTTACCTTCAACAGCCTCGCTTTGGAGTGGCTCTTTGGTTGCTATGATACTCGCGGTCAAAACTCGACTCCAAATTCGCACCTATAACTTCTAGCCTCGATGAGCTTCATTTGACTGGAGCCGAGCGCTATAGGTGACGTTAGACATAGTTAGTCCACTTTTTTATACAGTCTGTGTTGTAGACCCACACGTTTATAAGTACTGTAAAAGCGTGTTGTTTTTTGCTGGCGAGGGAAGTGGATTATATTAGTAGTTACAGTTCAACTCTTGTTCTACTCTTGTGGCATTGCGCTGGTGTGTGTTGCTGAGACGAAGAAACAGCTGCTGATCACATGGCCATCATTACAATCTGTTTTGGAGCCGTCTAAGATGAGCCCTGAGCTGATTAGAGCAAACTGCAGCGCTGTGTGAATGTGCTCAGACTGGGACTTCCACAGGCTGCAACACGGCTGAAGACCAACACATAAACAACGATACAACGAAACCATCATGTACTAATCACTTTGGCTGCTGTACCCAGACATTCATTTACACATGAATTCATATTTTGAGCGCTTTGCAAAACTAAAATTTGTTAAGCTTATTCGGGCTCGTTACCAATTCTATTATAATTGGTACATTAATGCTTGATTGGCACTCCTTTTTAAATGGTAAATACTGAATGGTACGTTTCACATTAATTAAAATCTCTGCTCTTTGCCAATGCACTTTCTGAGCCCGACACAAACTGCTGAACGTAAGCTGGGCGGTTTTGTGCCAAATTGGAAATCCATTTCTCTCCCATTGCCTCAAAAACTATAATGATAGAATTAATAATGTTTACCCACTCATGTCTGTATTATTTAAATAGTACAGTTGGCTCATGCTGCGCTATTCTGCAAAATCAACTTTATGGCGCTTTCTACCATGTTTTAATGTTGTTCGCTCATCAGAAACATGCCGAAAGATGCATGTTTTTGGTTAGTTGAATTATAGCAGACACAAGCACAATAGATCTTTTTTTTAATGTTAATCGCTATGGCAATGGTCCTAGATTCTCGTCGTTCGAAAACCCACGTATAGCCACAATAGTATGTCTCTAGAAGCCATTAACTACTATCAAAACCAAATTACTTCAAAAACAACCAGAAATATGTCATTATGCGTGGCCCTCACATGCTCTGCTCTGATATGTGACTGGGGAGGAGCTACGTGACATACCGTGGCCTTTGTCATAGCGGATGCATACAGGACACTATAGGGATTGGACACGTTTTTGTGGAAGCCGTAGTTATAAAAAAGCCCTGCGACCGTGACAGCAATAAAATCACATCAAAATCTTGTCTCGTCTCGTTCTTGTGGACCCAATCTCGAGGGAGTTGTGCCCCATCCGTAAAAGACCCACAAAGTAAAGCAGCTGTGTCCAAAACTAGTGTTACTGTAATGAAGAGTGCGGATACAGGAAACACTGTGCCCTGTGCGGACCATTAGGTGATTAATTCTCTCTCAAAAAGGTGGGTTAATGAGGATTTATACCTCTGAAATATATGGAGCGTGCTGGCCTTGGTTAAGGGCAGAACCACTCATTTTATGGCTCAATTCAACTGGCCTCTGTTTGACATTGTTGTATTGCTGCACAGAACACGTCCTTTAAAGAGGGTCTATTACACTTGTATGGGGAATCAACTGCTTAAACATAACAGATCACCATGTCAACTTTTTTTTTTATTAAATGCTGTATTTATCAAAAACAATGTATGGACATGTTTTATACATTTAATTTTTGTTTTTTGCCGCTCCCTTTGCTCTCAGTGCTTTACACCTTCAGAACACAACACATCAAACATGCACAAATCACTCCAAAAGTAACTTCGGGTGAGTAAATGGTGAGGAGAAACAACTATAACATGGTAAAAAGCTCTGAAAAGCCCATTTTGCAGAACAGGTCTGATTCAATACAAAATATGACAGGAAGCCGAAACCCATGAATAGCACTGATTTAACTAAATCAACTGAACATTTGCAAGGGCATGTCTCATGGTTACTGCTTTCCCTGCAGTGTTACACAATAAGGCGTTAATCTTCTCTGTCTTGCCCAATGAGATTCATCTGGTCTCCTGTTAATTTATTTGAATAGCTTCTTTTATTCAGACCAAATTTTAGTTTTTCATACCAGACAGTTTGGACTACTCACTAGTGCTCGCCCTCCACGGGACTTTAAACGGGGACGAGGGGGCCTTTTTACTCTCACGCACCTGAGATACTGTCTGAAAGAAGTCGGGCTGCAGGTGGCGCTGTCCTCTTGCCTCTACCAGTAGGAAGACCAAAATCTGTTTAAATCAGCTGACCAGTCATGTCCCAGCAACCCCAGAGGAAGAGCACCAAACCACCAAGTATGAAAACAAACTAAACCTTGGTCCAAAAAAAAACTCTATTAAAATAAATAATCTGTCTTTCCTTTATTTATATGCTCAAAAATACCTTAGCGTGAACTGGGACACCTCTCAAAAGATCTGGCCTGTAACTTGATTTGGTTTCGCCATCTGCTTATCACCATGGAGATAGATAAATTTAATGTTATACTGCAGAACCTTCCAGGCAAAGCAATCACATCCCCCCATCAGAAAAGTTATCTAGTACAGCTTTAAACGTGGTTGTTTCACTGCCAAATATTTGAGTACTTTTTGACTGTTTATAGTGAATTTCGTAACCATGCCAACCTGCTTTTGTCTTTGGTCCTTTATTGCTTACTGAGAGCTGTTGATTTGAAATTGCTGTGGTTCTGGTTAAATGGGACACTTGTGTGGCCACTTCTAACACATGTAATCGAAAATCCACTTTCAAATATTTCCCAATCACTCCTCTTCCTCCTCCTCCTCTTCCTCGCCCTCCTCCTCCTCTTCCTTCTCTAACCTGCAGCCATCTGTTGAGCCAACCACACACAAGAGACCACAGCTCTCACAGTATAGCTTCTATTTCATTTAATCGCAGCTTTGAGTCGTAGTTAAAGTTCAGAAAAGGCAGACGACAATGCAATATGTTTTGAGTGGATGCATTCCCACTAGTGTTGTCACGATACTCCAATTTCAAACTCAATTTCGACACAAAGGAATATACTCAATACTCAAAATTGATTCTGATGCCACAATGATAATAAAAAAATACTGTCACGACCTACTTCTCAGCCCAGGGACTCAAAAAGTGCTTTAACCATTCAGGATGCTGCAGAAATTAGTTTATTTATTTCAGAATTTAGCAGTGGTGGAAGGTAATGAAGTTGGTAAAGTACTGTGCTTAAGTAGAATTTTTAGGTATCTGTACTTGAAACATTACCTCTGCTTCTCTGTGATCCACAGTCAAGAGGAGATAATGATTCAACATTTGCTTGAGACTGTTTTGACAGAAAGACACAAAGCTAATGGAAGGACATCATTCATGACAGAAGCCTGTGGTAACGTTCATCTTATCTTCAGGTTCCGACAGTGAACTTTGTATTTTGTTTTGGTCAGACAGCTTTTTTTGTGGTGACGTGTCATAAATCAGCTTTTGTTCAGGAGGTAACCTCACCTGATCTTTGATAAATCACGACCAGGACTGCTGACTGCTCTGAGGACGGCTCGCAAGTAAGAAGTAAACTAATGTCTATCGATTGTTTGCATATTCAAGCCACTGCATCAGGTCAAACATGTCATTGAAATTATACTGAAATGAAAAAAGATGACTTTTGGTAGAGAAGGCAAGACATGTTTATTTGTACAGCACAACTGTAATTCAAAGTGCTTTATAGAATAAGAAAGACATTAAAATCACAATGCAATAAATCAAAACATAAAACTGAAACGTTGATTCCCCATATTTAGTCCTGACTCTGGGCACCAGCAAGAGTGTGAGATAGTTCATCTGGCACTAACATGTTGTACTTGATGTGGGAGATGTTCTTTGGTGCTGGTCCATGGAGAGACTTGTTCACAAGCAGAGCTCCTTTAAAGTCTATTCTCTGAGCCACAGGAGCCAGTGCAGAGACCTGAGCACAGGACCTGTGTGAAGTACTTCCTGTTGTAGTCAGAACCCGAGCAGCAGTGTTCTGGATGTACTGTAGCTGTTTTATCCTCCTGAGCCCCTGCGACCTCATACGAGGACATTACATGTTTGCCTCTTGGCACAATGATACTCAATTTTTTAAATCTTTGACCTGTTGGCCACATTTGGAGGAGCTGCCCCCGCCATCTTGTGGTGATATTACAGAATTACACCAATGTCAGTAGGAAAACAATGGCGGTAATTTCAGCAAAAGACTTCTACAAGAGTTCTTGGAAGAAAAATGACCCAGGTAAAAATTCTATGCAAATTTTATGAAAGAAACCAATGTATTTATGTACAATAATGTCTCTAGCTTCACATGGAGTTTAAAATTTGACACATTTTAGTAGTAGTAGCAGGCTAGGACGTCAGTAAAAGTGAAGCACTCATTTGAGGACACTGGGACTATGTACCGCTATTGGTTCTACCATGTTATTAGTTAACTTTGGAAGATTTAGATGAGTTTACAGTTGTAAATAGCTATTTTCATATCATATCATATATTCAATCATATATTTGCTTAGTCATGTGGTTTACAGTTGTAAATAGTATACTAAAAAACTAAACGATACAGCTAGCCTCTATGATAGCCATGTGTCTTTGATATACTGTAGATTTTGATGTTATTTTTTCACATTGCAGGGAAACTTTCAATGTCAAGAGCAGAACTATTGCTCATGGCAATTGCAGACAACTCTGAGGTAGAGGACTTTTCAGATGAGGAAGATTATCATCCTACTTTGTTTCAAGTCACTCCACAAAATGTTCATCTCATGGATGATCAACCTGATTCTTCACCACCTGATTCATCAGGAGATGATTCAGATGAAGAATACACAACCACCTGATGCAGCTGAAGATAGCGACTCTGAGAATGAGAGTCAGCCACATCATCCACAAGTGCACAGATGATGACCTGAAAGATGAGCGATCAAGTTGGCAGCCAATGGATTATATGGAGCAATACATTGACTTGGAGCTGATGAAACTCATTGCTGACTGTACAAATGCCATGTCCCTGGCTAACAGTGGGGGATCTCTCAAAACTTCAGTTGATTAGATTTATCACTTTTTTGGAGCAGCAATCTTGATGTCTTGTGTGCCTTATCCACAAACAAGGATGTATTGGGCCAATGGCCCACGAATCCCTGCCATTAGTGACACAATGTCACGTGATCGCTTCTTCAAACTGCGGAGCCATCTGAAAGTAGTCATTGATGATGATGTTTCAGAAGACAAGAGGAAAATCGACAAATTTTGGAAGGTGAGGCCTTATATGGACCGCATACTTGCCGGCTGCCGCCTTCAGGCTCATCCAGAATGCGTCTCAATAGACAAGCAGATGATCCCTTTTACTGGGGCCTGTCCATTCAGACAATAGGTGCCACTAAAGCCAAATCCAGTGGGAATGTACTTTGTACTAGCATCCGTGGATGGACTCGTTCTAGACTTTGAAGTCTATCAAGGTTCAAAGACACTGGCTTCGAAGGTTCAGAACTCAGATGGATTGGGTCTAGGAATACTGGTCATCAAACGTCTGTCTGAAACCCTCACTGCTGGCACAAAAGTGTATTGTGATCGCTTCTTTACCACCATATCTGCTGTTGACCATATGCTGAAGGATGAGATATATCTTACTGGTACAGTGATGAAGGGTAGAGTCAAACAAGCAATGAAAAATTTACCTGATGACAAAACCCTGAAACACCAAGGAAGAGGTGCCTTCGCCACAGTAACCAGGGCAGATGGGAAACTATGTGTGGTCAAGTGGTATGACAACAAGCCAGTTGTGATACTCTCCACTGTTCACTCAGAGCAGCCAGAAGACACTTGTGAGCAGTGGTCCAGGAAGGAAAAAAGTATGTGACCATCACACGACCAAACATTGTGCAAGAGTACAACTCAAAGATGGGAGGAGTTGACATGTCAGATAGGATGATGAGCTACTACCGAATGTGTGTGCGGATGAAGAAGTGGACTATTCACATGATGATGCACTTCACAGATCTTGATCTTGTAAACAGCTGTCTGTTGTATCGCAGAGATAACCAGGAAAATGGCACCCCAAAGAAAGCCATCATGAAGTTTCTTGAGTTTCGCATGGTAGTGGCTCAGGTTTTCCTCAGCAAATGTGATGCTCTTCATGAAGAAGCTCATGTCGCAGAAGAAGAGAATGAAAACAGGCACCTTCCACCACCAGGCAAAAAATCTCAAGTTGTTCCAATCCCCCACCTCTCAGTCCGTTTCAGCGCTGCTCATCTCCCGGAGATGGTAGCCTTGAAAAGCCCCATGCATTGCAGAGCACAAGACTGCACTGGAAAATCCCGTGTGCGATGCATAACATGCAATGTTAGGCAACTGCTTTGCAGCATTTCACACTGGCCAATAGGTCTTTTCCAAACAGGCAGACAGACAGAGAGAGGAGCTAGCCACAGTTCAAAGGAATTCTATTGTTTTTGGACTGTTACCGTTACAAAAAACCCAAACACAAATAATATTTGGCATTATTTGCTCTGTTATTTATTAATTTATTCAGCCATGTTTAGGGCTTGAAATAAACTGTTTACACAGTACTTTCCAATTTAATTTCTGTAAATCCATGTTTCAGGCTTGTAAAAAAAGAGCTGTTTACATTTTATGTATACATTTGATGTTTACTTTTTCAAATAAACTGTTGTATATTTTTTTGACCAATGGAGTTTATTTGTGTCATATAGTAAGGTCGACCCACTGTACTCGTATGAGGACATTCATTTTTGAGAGAACTACATATAGTATTAAGCTGAAATTTTGAATTTAAACTAATTAGGACCTTCTGGCCTCAAAGAGCAAAGAATGTTTCTAAAGATTATGATAGACCCACTGTCCTCATACAAGGACATGTTTTTTTGCAACAACTACTTCCTGTACAAAATCACCCTTTAGGTATTATATTTATTAGGTCCTACTTATCCCAAATAACAATAAGAAATATAAAATGCACACCAGACAAAAGCTCGGGTCTCAGGAGGTTAAGGCATGTTTGGAGAGACCAGAGAGCAGGACGTTACAGTAGACCAACTATTGGAGACAAACTCTTGGAGTCTCTCCAAGTCTGGTTTAGACAGTATACCTTTGATTTTTGCAATCAAAAACAATTCTCAAATATGGATTAGTTTCATTTCATTTTTAACTATGATTTGAGCCCATAGACTGTACAAAGAAGTGGACTAAGTGAGTGTGACATCACCCATAGTGCTCGGCTCCAGTCAAATGAAGCTCACCGAAGTTAGTGGTTATAGGGGTGAATGTGGAGCTGAGTTCCATATTTGGATTCTGACCTCCAATATCATAGCCCACACAGATGGTTTGGACCAGGCACCTTGCAACGCTATCAGTCAAACCTGTTGCTAATGCTAGGGGAAAGGAGGCACCTGATTGGACTGTTATTAATGTTCATATCTTGATTTACAGACAAAATAGCAAAATAAAAACACATGTGGAGAGGGGCAATGTAAAGTGAACTGGAATCTGAGTCAGTGGAATGGGAAGCACACCCATGATCACTTCCTGTTTGGAACACAGTGGCTAGCGGGTTAGCTATGCCCTTTTACATATATAGTCTATGTTTGAACCTGCAATTCAGTGTATGTGCGTGCAGGATATCACAATATATTTACGTTTTACAAAAGCAGAATTATGATTTCTTGTTGTCCATGCAAATGACTTCCAGCTCACAGCCCTCGTTATGTTTTCTTGTAACAAACGTGGAGCAGCTTAAGAAAGTCTAAACTGAGCGGAGCCAAACTTGGAGCATCTGTGTGCAGCAGGAGGACATCGGCCATGTTTATAATCCTATTACAAGTCACACACTGATCCACTGTTACACTCAGCTTCTGCCTTCTTCATGTTCCTTCTTCTTCCAGAGAATTAGTAACTGTTAGAGCTGCAAGATTAATCACAGTCAAACTGAAATAACAATTTGAATGGACGCAATGAGCAAATTGCGAAAGCTGCCATTTTTGAAGTACCATAATCCCCTCCACAAACAACTAAATATCCTGTCTTATTCTGCATAAAAAACTGCTAACCTTGTAGTTTAGATCTGTACAAATGTTCTGAAATGTCCTTGTGTGTCAGATGCCCTCCCTGTTTCTCCATGTGGTCTTATTCTGCATAAAACTGCTAATTCTGTGCAGACATGTCCTGAAATGTCCCTGTGATGTCTTTAAAATGTGACCTTTGAACAGAATCTTCTTATTAAAACATAAACCACATATCTAATCTCTATTCAAATTTTAGTCTTAAATGCGCTATAGAAATAAACTTGACTTTTATGTGAAGCACTGGGGTCAGTTGAAGCTGTCAGTAATTAAATTCAACAAAAAACAAATATATAGATCACACGGTAGAAAGGAAAAGAACAACAAAACACCAAGATTTCCTGTCGTAATTCGATATTTTACCCAAATCGTTCAGCTCTCGTAACCGTTCAATCTGCTCTGTGTTCACAATAATACTTCATGATTTGATTTGGCACCAACTCAGATGAAGAGTCTGTGCTTTGCCCGGTTGTGTCCTCTGCAAGAAGACCCATTTTCTCCGTGTAAAAAATGAGGAATGTGCCAGCCAGGTGAGAGGTTTGGCGGAAGAATTTGTAGATAATTTAACCATTTCAGGCAATTTATCTGAAGCACTGGATCAGGGCCCTTTGCTGTGCAGCCTTTTAGAGGACTGTTCCAGAGAGTGTGGTATAAGTCCTCACTGAAGCCTGGGGTTAAAGGTCAAAGCTGGTGGGTGGTTAGACTTGAGTGAGCAGATACACTCGGGGCTTTGTGCTTTGCTGTGTGCAGTTTTTCGATACAGGATGGAAGGGAAAATGACAGCGATGTTTAGATGATTTTTAGGGCGATAGTAATGGCAGTAGTTAGTGCAGATGAACACACTGATGGAGTAATAAAGGCTTTAGGTATTTGTACTTTTTGAATGCCTCAGTTTTTTTTCAAATTTATACAAAATTGCCTTTTTGGTGCTCAGTATAGGGACTAATCTCAAATACAATCTCTACACATCCAAGTCCTGGCCCTACATCTTTGCTTAGTAGTTGGTAGAGTATTTGGCCACTGATCCAAAGGTTGCCAGTTTGAATCCTGCTCTTGACATCAAAGTATTACATTAAACATATGGATTATTCATAAGATATGCAAGATATATTGTTTTTTTTATCCTACATCACATCCTAGTGTCTCAAGCCAGGACCGTCGAAGTGGCTTGGTAAACGGCTTGATTGCAAATATAATATCCAGATGACCTGTGTTGAAACCTTCTCTACATTGAACCACTGCTGGACAAATGAGGTATTGCATTGTCTCTTAGACAAAGACTGTGCTTAGGTCTGTTACGACAATCACTAGATCGACTCGTTGGCTTTATATCGGGCTTTTGAATGATACAGAATATTTAAAAATAGATTAACTGAAATTATCCTGCTTTGTGTTAGTGACATAAAATGGTGTCAATATGTTTATCACAGTATTTCTCTATAGCGATATACCATGCTTCAAAATGTGTTCTCGTGACGGGCCGATCTATGTACACGTTTATCACCATCCAGTATTTGCGGTAATAACTGTACCAGCAATACAAGCTCCTTTGTACCAAACAACAGTCTCTCAGTGTCTCAGACGCAGGTAGAACACACAAAATATGTCTTTGTATTTGGTAGTTCCTCACATTCTAAGGGCTTAAGCAGTTCACAGCTTGCTTCAGAGAGAACACTGACAATTTGGAAAAGCTGGAACATGTAATTGCCCAAAACGATGTTCTCTGATAGAGCCTGGTGCATTTTGGGAGCCCAGAGCCTGGTGCATTCTGGGACTCCACATGTGTGTTGTTTTTCTGTTTTGTTCTATTGTCAAACAGTGATCATCTGATTCTTATTGCTCTTTCAAATGCCGCTTGTGCCATTGGATCTTTTTTCTATAATTCTGCTGTCAACTCTCTCCCAACATAGAACTTGTTTTTCACTTTGTTTGGCATTGACCTTCTGCTCATTGTTAATTCTATGTTGAGGACTTGACAGAAATTGCATCATTCATTCAAAATGGATCCTTTTGGCTTCACGAGTGTTGAGAGATATTCCTTTAGAAGCTAACTGTTTATGTGGTGGACATGCATGGACCGCAGTAAGTTATCTGCTCTTAGTAAATGTTGTTTTGTTTTTTGTGTCTGTTTTGTTTTTTGTGTCTTGTTTTGTTTTTTGTGTCTTGGCGGCACGGTGGCTGAGTGGCAACACTCATGTCTCACAGCAAGAAGGTTGGTTCGATCCCCGGGTCACCAGGCCTTTCTGTGTGGAGTTTCATGTTTCTCCCCGTGTCTGGATGGGTTTCCTCCGGGTACTCCGGTTTCCCCCATCAACCAAAACATGAACGCCCTTCAAGACAACTGTTGTTGTGATTTTTGCATTACAAAAATAAATGAATTGAATTGAATTGAATTAAATATGATGATCATCAACATGATATCATTAACATCTGTAAACTGTGTCTACAAAATGCATGTGCTTATTAGCGCAGGGACAATATACCCTTTTGTTATGTTTTCTGCTACAAGACTGTGCTGATTTGGCAGATTGTATTAATGATAGAGTCTGTAGTGGGCTGTTTGACCTCTGTCAGGACTGTGGCTCTCATCAGCCAAACACAGTTAACATGTTTATAAATTGGCATTTCATGTGCAGAAACAGATTAACACAGTTTAAATGTTTATGTTGGTATCACTATTGGTAACTCCATCTTTGGTCCTGAACTGTATAATTGTATGCCTTGTGAAATTCAATTCCACCCACACTGTCAGGCTGACTAGTTTAGTCCAGTGAACCATGACTTTATCAAGTCAATTTAGTTTGCAATGCCTATGGACCATTGTAAAAGCCGAAGTTAAATCTGTCAACTGGACAAATTGTTGTAGGAGTGAAGACATTTCGCTGCTCATCCAAGTCGCTTCTTCAGTTCTGGTCAAATTGCTTTGGACTATTGGATTGTTTTTGTCCCAAACCCAGTCATAATTCATTGAAATGACTGCAGACATGTGCCCAGTGAAAGAGCTGAGGCGACACAGTAGCTAGCACCCACGCTTCACAGCAAGAAGGTTCTGGTTTCAATCGCTTGGTCACCTTTCTGTGGTGTTGCATGTTCTCCCTGTGTCTGGGTAGGTTTTCTTCTGGCACTCTGGTTTCCTCCATCAACCCAACACATGCACCATAGCAACCAATCCTTCAGAAAAAGTTTATTTTTTTCTTTTATAATATTTTATTTAATAATGCGTTGGACTTTGTAATTACAGGAGAGGAAAACCGTTTCTTTTCCAATGTTTTCATTCATCATTTTAAGCAACCATTGATTATTTTAGTAGTTGATCAGTGAATCATTCTTTTTTTGATTAATCAGATCATTATTTCTGTTACACTTAGATTTACATTTTTTTAAGGCTTCAAAATAGAAAGTATTCATGGATAAAGTGTTAGTCCTCATAATCAAAAAGAAGTTAATTTTTCTTTTTTTTTTTTATATAATTATGTGGTCTAATTGTATTGACTTTGTAGTTGACGTCCAAAGCTCTGGTTTTACAAAATGCAGTGTCTATGAAGGCTGAGGATGATTATTCCATTAGTCTAGTGCTTCACAGGCCTTAAAGCAGCGTTCAAACTGCTACTGTTTCATAGGGTTTGTTTTTTACAGTGATATATTTGACCTGTGATTGGAGGCTGTCCATCTCTGCTCCAGTGACCCCCTCAGCCTCTGCTCTTTTCTCTGTGAATAGTTTGGACACAGCAGATGAACTCCTCTGACCTCGAACTCCACAACCTCACTCATGCTATTAGGAAAAACAACGCCGCAGGTGATAAACTGGAACAGAGTGCTATTTTGTGCCTCATGGGGAAGAATTCAAGAATAAATAAACATCCCAAAATTCATCTTAATACTTGTTGATAATATCTACTCACTTTGCTATAAGACACCTGTGAAATAAAGTAATAATAAAGTGATCGGCGATAATACCAACACTTCGTACTTGAACTTTTTGGGCATGGACTCGTTAAGCTCTTCATAAGACAGGACTGTCAGCTGGGATTCACATTTGATAAAACAGTACAGCCTTAATAATATATCTTTAGTGTGTGTGCTAGTGTCTGTGTGCAGAGCCTCCAGCCATTTAGAGCCAAGAGATACAACCAAACGAGAATGTGAATGTAATAATTGTACTGATATAATGAACAAACACATTACCATTTAGATATTAATGTGGAAAGTCTCTTGATGGTTAAAGAAAACAGTGATAGCGATGGTGTTTTCGAGACTAAAATTTCAAACTTGATTTCGATACTAACGAGTAGGCTTGATACGCAATACCGGTTCCACAATGATGATAAAAATCCCTCTTTTCAACATTAAATGGTAGTACTTTCTTTTATTTTCTTTTATAATCCCATGTGACCTTATATCTGTGTAATCCCTCAGTTGTAGGTTGGGTCCATGGGTGTGTACTAGTCTATGTGTCTTATACCTGTTCTGATACAGCTCAAGATCATTCTACAGCTATTCAGAAAAGCAAGCCACATTATGGACTAGAACGGCACAAACATCATTGGGACAGGAGGCAATCAAAATACGGAAACATGCCCATGGGACGTTCAACCGGGACAAGGGGGCCTTTTTACTCTCACACACCTGGTAGGGATACTGTAGGTGTAGATGGCGTCTTGCCTCCACCGGTAGCAAGACGGCGCCAAACCTGTTCAAATCAGCTGACCAGATACAACACAGCAACATCACGTGACCACTCTGAGGAAGAGCGCTAGTGAGCAGTCCAAACTGTCAAGTATGACCACAAACGAAACCTTGGTCTGAGGAATCTATTGAAATTAATTATCAGAAGACCAGATGAACTTCACTGGACTATTCAGGAAAGGTTCATTTCTGTCCTGTGAATGTGACTTTTTTTTTTTTTTTATAGCATTGATACCTCCTCAAATTAGTATCTATTTTTGATGCAAGTTTTAGTTTTGGTTAGTGAAAGCATGATTTTTTTTGCTTCATTACTTTACTCTTAAACCTGGTGTTAAATACTGTGTGTTACAACACTGAGGTGTACTTGTTTCTCTGTAAGAATGCAAAACATGCTTATTTTAAGAATGGACACTGGAATCTGCTACTTCGGTAACATGATACAGGTATCCATCTTTTGGTTAACAAGAGGTCTTGTAATACATCTTTTTAGTAACTGCAAGCATCTGTTAGTGACGTATTTTACCTCTCTGTGAACAGCTAAACTATACATCCATCCATGGCTCCTTTGTACAAACTGACACCAACGTACACTCTCAACATATACACAAACGCACACAGAACCACACTCAACACACACTCAACTGGGGGAACACACAAACTCATACATACACAATCACAGACACACACATGCATGTGCCTGCTGTGTGTAACTTCATTCAACTCTCCATCTGGTCTGGATTATGTATGTTTTTGGATACTAATTTCAACATTTGTCATGAACTAAAGAAGTCATTGCATTCAGATTTGGTTGTTCACTCATTCTACATGAACTGAACCAACATTTTCAAATTTTGGGCTTCAGTAAATGGTCACATTTTTATACAGTGCTTTTCCACCTTCAAGACACTCAAAGCACTTTACATCAAGGAACCACTCACCCACTCACACACACATTCATACACCAGTGTACACAGACACTGGAGGCGAGGTGTCTTGCCCGAGGACACAACGCGAACACGCCAACCTTCGTATCAGTGGACAAACAAAACTGAGTTACTGTTGCCCAATTGTTATGCTCTACAACATCAGTCAACAGAATATGAATCGCTCAAACTTGCCACACGGAAAGTTTGTTGGAAGTTGGAAGTATTTTTCTATTTCGGATAAGCCACAACAACATAATGAAAATCCCTTCCTTTTCAATCAGGACCTGGTTTAGACTGCTCCTGTTTGTAATTACAATGTGTGAGACTTGGCCCTAAGCAAAGAGTGTTGCCAAATCTCTGTATGTGCTGTATAAACTCCACACAAGCCTCCGAACAGCTCCTGATACTGTTTAATGTTATTAGATCAGATAATGAATGTAGGTTCTGGTAGTGGACATCATTTCATTCCCTATCCAGGTAGACGGGCTTTATTGAATACACAGGTGCTGAGGAACTGAGCCTTATATAAATTTGCACCTTTAATGAACTTAACTTTTAATCAAATATTGCCTGCAGGAAGACTAAATCTGCTGCAGCAGTTACCTGAAGGACATCTGAAAAGTGTGGCTTGCAAAATCAGCTCAAGTTTGGAGTTCTAACTTAAGGAGACACTGCGGAACTTTTTTGGTTGCGGGTATGGCACTTGCTTATCTCTGCGTTAATGTTATCACAGGTTTTTTTAGTTCGCAAAAGTACCTTGACCATGGATTAAATTGCGAGTAAGTGAAAGTAATACCAAAAAGGGCCACTCCAATCATAGCCTTGTTGTGTGGAATGTTAAGAGTAATTTTAGATTTAAGGTTTTTGCCAATCAAAACTCTAACTTTAAGGTTCTATACTATATTATACAAAATTGACTCTTGTAAGCTTTAAGCCATGTTATAATCTTGTTATGAGTTGTGTTTTGTTTCATTCATGCATGTTTGAGTAATCCTACATTATTAGTCTACATCTCCAAAGTTTAAAATGCTCTGTTCCACCTTGTGATGTCATGAAGTTAACAGCTCCTTTTACCTTTAGTTCATTAGAGATTGACAATTCCAGAGCTGAAATGATCCAAATGATTCTAGTGAAGGTGAATGGAGTTTAAAAGCATAGGTCTGTTTGTGATGAGGAAACGACATTATAACATAGAGCTGAAAAGAGTGTAATATGGGCCCTTTAAAGACACACTTTATCACTTTTTCGCTGGTGCGTATGACACTTGCTTGTCCTCATGGAGATGTTTATATTAGGTGTTTTTAGTGTTTAACAGTACTGACCTGCTTCGTATTATATCTATTATATTAGATTGTGAATCAAACATCCTACAAATATGTTTATGCAAAAATACCATAACATTATATAAAATAAAAGTAATATTGAAATGAAAAGGACCAGTTGTTATTTTTTTGTTTTTTCTTGCTGAGGAGGGTCTACAGACAGGGGATGTTCTGGGATAGTTCTCCATTTCCATTTCATTGTTGATTTTCTAACTTTCTGTGATTTTGGGATTTACAAAAATAAATTGCATTGAATCCACTAAGCCATAGGTTGGCGGTGCAATTCCAGCTCCCACAGATGAATACTATCAATGTGTCCTTGGTCAAGACACTTAACCCACGTCACCCCAGTGTCTGTGTACACTGGTGTATGAGTGTGTGTGTGAATGAGTGAGTGGTTCCTTGTTGTGAAGTGCTTTGAGTGCCTTGAAGATAGAAAAGTGCTGTATAAATTTCATTCACTCAAAATATGACCTTGTTGTATAGAATGTTAAGGATCAGGATAAGGATCAATGTACTTTATATTACATACATACATACACACATACATACTTTTTGCTTGAGTAGATGTGAAGGGGTCTGGTCAAAAATATCAACAACACTTGAAGAGAACTTGAACCACAGGTCAGATACTCACATTATGTTAGTGCTCTTACAATGGAAGAGGTTGGCACACTCACAACTCTCAAGCAAGTTTAAACTTTTTCCATTACACATGGGAATATAAAAGAAAGTACTACCATTTATTTATGTAATGTTGAAAATCACATTCTCTTGTCTAAATAAAGAGTGCTTTTTATTATCATCGTGGTATCGAAATCCGTATTAGAGTATGGAGTCCTTGGTATCGAAATTCAGTTTGAAATGATAGTATCGTGACTAATCCAGTTCTTTTTCTGGAGGGGACAACCAGCCCTGCATATAGTATAATACTTTCATATCAGAGACCAAATAATAATAATAATAATAATACAGATTTATATAGTGTTTTTTTGAACACTCAAAGAAGTGTCAGCTCCTTCAGCATGATGTGTTACTCCCAATTAACACCAAACAGTTACAGAAGTACTGGCACAAGTGCAAACAACATGCATGATATCCAAGACCTCGAGGAGTGACTCATAAGGGACTTTGAAAAGGTTATACTCAATGGAAGATAAATAAGATGATCTTTATGACGTCAAACTGCAGTTTTAAAAGGACAACTTTACAAAAGATAATGCACATGAAGCAGACGCTGAAACCTAGACTGTGAGGAGCCTGATTGATGAGAGCACTGTAGACGGCCTGGTACTGCTGCAAAGCATCGTCCCTCTTGTCAACTTGTGCATAGTTTAAAAAAAAAAATTATCTGATTAACACCGAATATATAAGCAACATAAAACGTAACATAAAGTTTGGTGTTTAAACATGAGAATAGGCTGATGGTGGCAGCTCTGATGCTTTTAAATGAGCGTTTACAGGTTTTGCTATGTTACATGTCGCTGTAGCTCTAGGTGTCTGTGTAACCCCTCAGTCATCCAGGTCTGATCCATAGTAAAAGCAAAAGATAAATCTGTCAACTGGACAAAACATTGTAGTAATGAAGATGTTTTGCTGCTCATTCAAGCCACTTCTTCAGTTTTGGTCAGATTGCTGGTGGACATTTTCACTCCGGTGTTGGTCATCCTCTTATGGAGTGGCTGTTAAATTTCTGCAATGTCTCGATTACTGCACTCTTCACTACACTGAATGGAGTAGACTACATTGCTTTGTTTATAGCTTGGGGTTTGTCCTCTGGGATGACCAGTTTCTGTCTTAAAGTATTGGTAGGTTTGAAATAGACCGGGATCTCAAACTGTCTGAAAATTCTCTGAAGTTTTTCAGACACACCCGCTGTGTTAGGAATAGTTACGCCTTTCCTTCTTGGTTCAGATTCACTGTTGTCCTGGGTTTTCTTTTAGCTCGCTTAGATCTATTGAAAGCCCATTTTGGATATCCACAAACCCAGAGGGCTGTAGCTCCAGGTGAAGTGGTCTGAGTGCTCTGAGGATGGCCCATTGTCCCTGTTCCCATTAGAAAGGGAATAATAATTTAGGATAAAATTAGTTTTCAATAGCCACATCTGCTCCTAATGGTCCAAATCTAACTGCATGTATTATCTGCAAATGTTCCATTTTTTGTTTGATTTGGTACTAGAGATATTTGATGAAAATCCAATTAAAATTAATAATGCCTTTTATATTCTTGAAACCTCATATTTACTGTCTGACAAAATAGTATTTGTCTGTTGTATGTAAGTTCCTGTTTATCTGTTTCACTTCTGGAAATGACACTAAATGTTCATTGGCTCATCTGTGGCAGTGTTGGGTGATAAGTCTGCAGTTTTCTTTCTACCAATGTTGAAACTCCAACTTTGTCTCAAGATTAAGTAGAAGTCATTAATGCAATGATAATACTTGGATTGTTGGTGTGCAGTATAATTAGCATGTACGAGAGAAGGTGTGAGAAACGAGACGGTACTGAAGAGTGTGGGGCCATTACCAAAGAGATGAAGACGCATCATTAGCCTTAGAATGACTTTAGGTTGTGTGTTTGGTTCTTGGTTCTCAGCACCTCACGGCGTACAGTATAAACCATTAGTGCTGTTTTTTTCTCTTCCATTTTGTACTCATAAAAGCACATATATTTTATTCTGTACCCTTTCTCTTGCATCTCAATGCCGAAAGGAGAAAAGTATCTTAAGTGCACCCAGTTTAATATCAGCTTTGGACATAACTGGAATCAAACCCGTAGTACATTTTCTCTAATGCTGTACTGGTTTTGAACCATAGACTGTATATATAAATGAACATAGATAGCCTGGACTTCCAGCTCCATCGACTCTGGCTCCAATTCACTTTCTGTTGAAAAACTGTCCCCCCTCTGTCTGTAATTACTGCTGTCAGGCTTGTCATTTTTGGTCTTAAAATATTTGTATTGCATGATGTACATGATACATTTGCTATTTTGTCCATAACAGACAAATCAGGTGCCTTATTTCCCTGAGGTCACTCCTGCTAGCGTTAGCAAGAGGTTTGATTGACAGTTTTGCTAAGAACCCACCCCCTGATAAATCAGCAATGTAGGTGGGAAAGGGTGATGCCTTCAACAGCCTCCCTCCAGATTGGCTCTTTGGTTGCTATGATACTCGTGGTCAGAATTCCAGCTCCAAATTGGCCCCTATAACCACGAGCCTCAATGAGCTTCATTTGACTGGAGCTGAATGTAAAGAAGTGGATTAAGTGAGTGTGATGTCACCCATAACACAGTCTATCTTTTGAGCAGACACAGGCTGGTACCGGCTGTGGAGAATATGAATAGGGTGATAATCTGTGATAGATAATTGCTAAACCCGTCAGCACACAGTATCAGAGGCAGGAATTAGGTGAGCACTGTCTCATTAAACTCTTACACATTTAGATGGAGCTATGGATCTGTTCTCTTCAGCTCTGTTGGTTCGGCCAGACACTCACGCAATTTGGAAACATAAGTCTGCATAAGGAATTTTTCACTTTGATTGACAACTAATGTATTTTGAGCTAAATCTGGCCAAGATAGATTGCAATCAAAACATTGGTTGATCTTTGCTAGTTCTGTGGCAGTATGGAGCTCATCGTATTCGTTTTTCCCCATGGATTTTTCAAAAAATTCAAACATTAAGAGTTCAAAAACATTGCTGAGGCTAACCAGCTACATGCTAACAAGCTATGTGGTAACTTATCTCCATAACGTGGTTGTTTTAAGCCCAAAAAGCAAATTTAAAACACAAGATTCAGTGAAATGTTTTAATAACTTCATGGTTTATAAAGTTACAGAATCAGATGTCAAATAAAATTCTAGGTCTTGTGGTCATTAGTTACCACGTAGCTGGTTATCCCCGAACAAGCTTTCAAAGTTTTAATATAATTTTTTTTGGAAAGTCTATGAGAAAAATGAATGGAACCAGAACCTGAGTGTGGGCGGTCACTGTTGAGCTCCATTGTGTGGTTCTGAAGAGGAGCTGCCGTTCACTTGTTTAGGTGAAAGCTCTGAGTCAGGGCCACAGTCTTTTTATGTCTTGTCATATTTCACAAGTTAAATCAGCACAATTGGACTAAAAGCCTGCTTCACTCTGCCTCTCATGTCTGTGTTTCTGCCCCCACTAAATATTTTTCCACAAAGCACAGGGTGGCTACTTCAAGGATTTGAATATAACATACATTGCGGCGGGAGTGTTATTTTGGAAGCGGATGCTGAGATATTTTTATTTATTTTCTAAGGAATGCAGATTTTGCGTTTATACTGTCGGTTTTTGTCACCAACACAGACAGCTTTTGGACCCCCGTGATCATGTGTACAAAGTAGCTAAATCAGACCAAACAAAACCATTTCATGCTACAGTTTGAGGACAGCGTTGGCGTTCTTACTCTCTGCTGCACTATAAACATAGGCACATGCACACACATACGACTCAAGCAGGCGTCACGTGGGTCAGAGTAACAGAAATAATGAAACTCTCACTCTACACGTGAAAACAATGTTCCCGTCTTTTGATAATGGTCAACAGGGCGTATGCCAAACATAAATATCATTATTTGACAGCATGCGTTATGGCAGCGACATGTAGTCTATTAGCCCAATCTGACTGCACTGCCCTCATGTGTGTCACTGTCACTGCTGACCACACCTGTAGCCTCCCTGAACCTAACACATCCATGCCCTGCCTGTCCACCAGCACAGTCTGCTCTACAACATCACAAGTAGCACTTGAAGTCTTTATGCACGTCTGTGTCCAGCACGTAAACATGACAGGTGCACTGTAACTTCAGTTTTACTCAGTGCAATGCTGTTTTGCCCAGAAGAACAAATCCACCGCTGTGAGACCGGGGACACGTGCTTTTCACACCATCTGAACATTTAGTCCTGATGTATTAGTTTTAACCAAACAGGAGCTGTATCAGTCAAATCCAGCAAAGTACAAAACTTTAGGCCTTGTTGTTTCTTCCTCTTAATTCCGTTTGGTTCCAGTTCGAGGTTGTACTTTTTTGTTCTTTTACCAAAAATCTGCCTCAGAATATAAACGGCAGCTGTCACTATTCAGCGCTCACACAGGTTAGCACCACATATGAGTGCGTGGCATCACATTCAGGTTTACTTTACCCACAGTCACTGCTCCCTCTAAACTGCACGCGTGCGCAATTGCGCACTGCTGACACGGTCTCCGCGCACAGAAAATCTGTGCTGCGCACAAAAAAATGGAACCGGAATTGAAAATAAAATAAACACACAACACACTCATTCTGCGCTATTTTTCAGTGAGTCAGTGAGTGTGACCGGGGACGAGCTGCTCCAGACAATTATGTGATTCACATACGTATTTGCGCAGCTTATCAACGTCATCAACAGGCGTCCTCATGTCCCGCTACCAGAGGTTTAGCTTAGCCGATGTGGAGTGAAGACTCGCTAATGATGCTAAGTGTTTAACACCTTAACGTTCCGATGGCCCGCCCTCGGGCGCACTGTTACGCACTGTTTTGCAGCAGTTTTGCGTTTTAAACATGACGAAACGGACAAAACAAAGGAAGTACGCGACCGAGGACACTGTGGATGTTTGTACAAGTTAAACTAGAGGCATCTGGACCCGGAGGGGTTCGTGGAACCGAGCGAAGATCTAGTGATGGACTCCGGAGTAGAGGACATTATGATTTGATGGACTGGATGCTGTTCCTGATCGGTAAGCGTGGTTTATTCTGCTATTGACTTAATTGTGGGTCAAATATATCATGCGTATTCATTAGCATTAGCTAATGCCAATCTGCAATCAAATACAATCAGAGCTTTATCATAAAAATGTAAACTGTGTTTTCAACATTGGAGTTTACAGTTGGCTTGGTTTGGTTGGAAGCTCATGTTTTGCCATAGTTAAAATTAAATATTTATACTTCCAATAGCATTAACATACTACACAGGTCATGAGCAAGATTTTTGTCATTTTCATTGTATAAGTGGCTAAAGCACTTAATTAAAAGTCTTATAACAGAAATGTAAATGTGGTAATTTGATTCTTTTAATAAACCATTTAACTTGGATGGATGTCCATGGGACCGCTCAGGGAGTTTTTGTTTGCTCAGACTTGTGAAAAATTAGAGGGATTATTGCCCACAGTTTAACCTTCAGGCAAACAGTTTATTGCAGAAATGATACACTGCCACTAGTTAGGTCGGTGTAAAAGAGCATCCACTCCGAGAATGGTGCTTGGGCCAGTGTGAACCCAACACAGTAAACTGCATTAAACGGCCAGTCCAAGAGCGCTTGAAACAGGAGATCTCGGAGTGGCATCCCCTGCACTCTGGAGTGGGGTGTGCACTGTGAATGTGGCCAACCTTGGGCCGACTTACACAGTCCGCTGTGACAGTAAAAGTGCTTGGATTTGAGCAAAAAAGTGTTGAGATCACAAATATTTCTATGAATAGGTGCTGCAGAGCTGATGTTTGAAACATTCGTATGAAGAGGCAATTTGGATCAACTTAATATCAGTCACCAGAAGGAGACTAGTCTCCTCCTGCCTCTGTCTGTGCAGGTGAGCCTGGATCTGTCTGTGAATCGTTCCAAAAGCTTTTTCTCCTCCGCCATAAGTCCTCACAGTATATTGTGCCACAGCTGAAAGTAAAGACCACTGTGTGCATATTCACGGGGTCTGTCTGCTTGAAGTGTGTTGTCATAGAGCTAAGTTCTTTGATCAGCTGATGGGCTCTCCTGATGCTCATGGTGTTTGGGATGAATGATGTGCAGTGTATGTGAAGAAGGCCGACCCAAAGTGAAGTGAACAGAACTAAATCTTGTATACATAATTACATATATTTTACTTCATATATTTGATGTTTTATGTTTGTATATAAATGTAAAAAGAAGTAGTTAAAATAAAGGCAAAAAAACATTGACTGAGAGGGTGTGCCCTGACCTTATATATAATTTTCCCCTCTTTTTTTAAGTGCTCACACCTCTCTTTGCTGCCTGGTCATGAGACAAAGATTGCAGACATCACTCACGCTGACGATGGTGATTTTAAATGCCACATTTTAAATGCCACCACCATATGTACTTGTACCGCCCACTCCAGCCACCAGCGACCAAAAACAGCCTCTTTACGCCAGTGTTGGCAACTTTGTGTTGGTAGCAGGAGTCAAGACAGGATAAGAAACAGCCCCATATGTGTATTTTTAGGAAATTATTAGTCCTGACAACACAAAATAAAAAAACTGTAGTGATCCTGACATCGTGCTCTCTACACCTGAAGTCAACCTGTCTTTGTCTGAATGTCTCCCCCAACCCCTGACCCCTCATTCACTACACAGCCATGCACTTTTTAGCAGACTCAAAAGTGCACTCACTCACAGAGCTATTCAGACACACAGCTCACTACTTTCAGGTCACGAGGCTTGGGGTCTCAGAGTTTAGCCTTTAGACTTTTTTTTTCCCTGTCATAAATAACGATCAGACTGGACTGGTACACCAGTATTTATGGTCTAATAATAACCATATATGTTTTTGTCAAGTTGGAGCTCACATAAATTAATTGGAATATTTGCTTTTTGTCTGAGATGCAGAAATTCTTGCTTTTTTAACATCTCAAGGTAAGGTAAGCAGCTAATGCTAGCAACGTTACACAACAACTGTTTTTTTTTAAATTCATAATCAGGATCAACAGTCAGTGTTGTGTTCAGTTAAAGACCTGTCTCTGTCCACTGTTGTTTTTCCAACTCTCGCAATGCATTGTGGTCTGTATTGACCAGTTTAGTGACCAGTTCTGGACACTAATTTTCAAGGCACATTGTGGGAAATTTTGACATTTTCACTTATTGTTCACCACTAAAAATGCTGCAACCCTACTTTGTGCCAAGGAAGGAATAGTGTGGACATAAAAAAATTCAAATTTTTTTTTTTTTTTTTTACAGTATTGCCTGGCTCTGTGTGTCTCCTCTACGATCAGGTCTTAAAATTAATAGAGGTCATTCTTAGTATAATATCTTATTCTTTTTGAACAACCCAAATATTGTGGCAAAAGTCCCCTTAAAGTTTTTTGGAGAGGTTTCAGAAATCAGGACAAGTGCTGCACAAAGGGTCACAAAGAGCCAAGATGGAGGCCATTGGGAGTGGAGTTACTTCACACTGAGCTGAGCTTCTGCAGAGAACTTTAATCTGCTTTCACAGCATCAAACACGACCTGCTCTGTTTGTTGGCTCTGTTCTTTGTCCAGTGTGACTCTGAATGCATAAATAATGTAATTTTCAACATCTGCGTGAAAACAAGACAAGAATACGTTTTTGAAGTTCTGATTAAACCTGTCCTTGTCTGTAATGTTGCATCATGTCCTAGGCCCCATCAATTAAAAACGTCAGAATCAAAAGCCCAGATAAAGTCAAGAGGACTAACGAACAGATAAACTGCGCAAAGATACTGTCACAGCTCTGCCTGCAGTCATCCATCAGCTGTGTCACAGACGCCTCTTCCTCTCTCCTTAATCTCTGGATGTTTGGTGTGACTCGGGTGATTCCCTGTGGAGCCCCATTAGCATAGACAGGAGTTAAAGTTAAAGCTGGGTGTGAATGTTAAGGCTCTTACAGCTAGAAGAGCGGGTGGAGGGGCTTTGAGCTTCACATGAATCTGTTAGACATTTGTCCAAGTGAGCAAGAGTTGGTGTGTCCTGCTCTGACCAATGAGGCTATATACAACAAATTACTCCTCTGAACTGATGACAGCATAACATACACAAACAGTGACCTGCTTCAAGTTTGAAAGCACATTTCTTCAATGATGATAATAATAATTAATTAGTGTAACACAGCGGTTTTCAAGATGCTCAAACTCGCTTAAAATTTTTGTGCTTTAATTCTATTCTATGTAGCCACAGCTGTCCTGGGGCGGGTAAACAGAAGCAAGGCTGCCAATCTGCGCCATAAGCCCCTCCTACCACCACCACTCACTCACACACCACATTCATATGAGGTTGGGTGGGTGAAGTCTTCTGCCCAAGGACACAACAACAGTATGAACCAGGCACCTGCCAAACCATCTCAACCAAATCACAAGTTCATGAAGTGGGACATTCCTCAGATGTTGCCAGCTGCATTTGGAAGTTACCGACAGCTATAACTTTTAATAAAATCCATGTTCATACTTGTTATTCTCACATTTACCAAGTTAAATGAAGTTCACCGACTTCAACCAGACTTGACGGTAACAGCAGCAAAACTTATTTCACCTTAAATGTTCCCATCTCCAGGAAAAAATGACCCGAAGCCAGAACTAAATGGATTCAGCGTTACCAGTCTAATCTGAAGAGCAACCAGGGTAGTGCCATTAATCATCTCTCTGACATGCGCTTGAGTATTCCAGTGGAATTTGAACATCATCGAGTGGAGGTACAGTAACTTAGTTTGTGTCTAATGAGAATATCAAGGACTGCACTGTGGCCTTGTTCACATGCACACCAAAATCTGATTAGATTCTGATTTCTGGACCTTTAATAGTGATGTGACGTGTGTGAACGAGTCGGCTCTTTTGAACGGCTCCTTAACGTGAATGGCTGGAACTGGATCTCAAAGAACCGGATCTTTTTTCTTTCAAATTTTTATGGATTTTTATACTGATTAACGTTGAACCAACCCAAGACTCAGCTCAGAAGCAGAGTAGGAAACATGAGTGAGAGATTTGTGCACAAAAACACACTTGGCCTCATAATAGCAGTTATTTAAAAAAAATATTATCATTGTTATGCAACGTTTTATTTATATTGTGAATAATTTGAAGGGGTAAACACACTCCCACTCTCTGAACCATTTTAAACACATCTGAGTCTTGTTCGTTTTATTCTGTGATTTGGTTTGTAGATAAAATGAGTTCTCACATTGGCTTGTGTCATATAATAATAAGTAATAAAACAGCCAGTCTTATGAATGGTGTTTTGGAATGATTGGATCCAAAAGATTCGGATCCCATAAAAGAGCCAAAAGTCCCATCACTAACCTTTAAGATGACATGTAAAGTGCAAAATCGTAATCACAACAGGACTGTGATCAAAAATAAGTATAAAATTGTCTAGATGACATTTAAAAAGCCAAATCATCTAACTCCAAGAATGTGATAACAATTAGATTTTGAGCAGCCACTGAGGACTTCTGTTCAGCTTCAGTGACATATACCACTGCATCAGACCCATCCTCAAACTTACCTGATCTTCTTTCACCTACCAAAGTAAAATTCACCTTCCCCCAGTTCAGATGTGTCGTAAAAAAAACCCAAACTGCTGTTAGAGTCAAAATAAGGCCACTATGTGCGGTCTGCATCTAATTATAAAGTGCTTTATCGTCCATGAACCAGGGAGTAAGGCTGGTGTGCTATTAGCATGCTAGTTGTTCTTGTCATTACCGTGCCAGCAAAACGCCGCTCTGACTTTTGAATGTTAAGTTGGAAATCAATTATAAAGTCTTGGCAGTGAATAATAAGCTTAGAATGGATTAGGAAAGTGTTTTAAATAGTTTGCATAGGTTGAAACTTTTTTACTCAAAGTAGTTCACGTTTTGAAGACAGTAGAAATCAGAGACAGTGCCTTTATGAGCTCACCTTAAGCCCGCCACACACTGAAGGATCATTTGGCCGATTTAGGTCTTGATTTGCTTCTCGATTTTTAAGCTTATGTGTGTTGGCAGTGTGATTCTGAAGTGCTCTATCATATCGTAACCACTAAACATCATCACGGCAACAGCCAATAAAACAGAGCATCAGGGATAGATGAAGGGACGAACACAGAGGTGCAACATACAAACTCGCATATCAAACTTTGGAAACAACAAAAATGTTATTTTTGGCGTTTCCTGAGTTGTTCCTTTAATATCTTTTGTAAAGTTGTAAATTTAAACTGCAGCATTCTCATCTGTATCATCCATTAGGAGGATCAGGGTGAAGCTGCTGCAGATTAGCAACAGTGACTCTACTTCCTGTGTCGTTTATCTCCAGCCTTCTGTGCATTAAAAGCATTTATTTGAACTGCTGCACCACATTTCACTAATAACAATAGCACAGTTTTGACTTACATCTAAACTAAAAGTCCAGTGCTCTAATATTTGGAACATTTTAAAGTCTCAGAGCAAGTCATTTTACTGTAGACCGAAAACTTTTAGCTTGCGGTGTCCGGTTAATAATCAATAATCATTAATAATCATTTAAGAAACTAAATCCTGTATTGTATGGCAGGTTTTATTTGAGAAGATTGTGTAAAAAATATGGTTAAATAGCATGAAAAATGGTTGCTTTAAGTCAAACAAAAATTCCATAAAAGGCGAATACGTTTTTGTAATCAAATGGATTTCATTTTATAACCTTTACCTTACAACAGTTTGAATTCGCTCTGGTCTGGTCGTATAATGTTCATGGAGCACAGATCAATGTTGTTTATAACTGTGCTCAAAGCTCAGGGACTTCGTACAAACAAACACTGACCTGATTGTCTCTACACTGTAAATGAATATGAGCTGAGAACAACCAGAGCTTTTTGAAGTGGTTGCTATTAATCCCCATGGGCCCGTCAGTTCTACATAGCTTCATATAGTATATAAGCCTGCAGTTTGTGTCAGTTCAATAGCCTAGAAAAGTCTTCTTATAAATTCTCATTACTGTGGCGTAGTCAAAGGGAAAAGATATAGGAGTGTTTGTCTAATTTAAAAGCATCTCGCTGTTGTGATTAGCCTATTTGTGGCCACACCTCTTTGTCAATGCCCGAGTTTGTGTGATCTCAAAAGGGTCAGAGTTGAGCCTGGTTAGTGCTTGGATGGGAAACTGCTGAAAATACCAGTGGACCAGCTCTAGGGCATACTGCTGTCGTGTCCTTGGGCAGAACATTTTACCCACCCAACCTCGTATGAATGTGGCGTGCGAGTGAGATGAGGGGCGCTTCTGTCTACCCGCCCCAGGGCAGCTATGACTACAACAGAGCTCAACAGTGACCACCCACCCCATGGTTCTGGAGCTACATTTCCCATTCATTTTTCTCATAGATTTTCAGAAAAAAAAATTAACATTAAAAGTTCGAACACTTGCCCGGGGATAATCGGCTACGTGGTAACTAATGACCACAAGACCTGTCATTTTAATTAAATTCTGTTTCTGAAACTTTATAAACCCCCAAGTTATTAAAGCATTTCACAGAATCTTGCATTTTAAAAGGCCATTTTGGACTTAAAACAACCATGTAATGGATATTAGTTAGCACATAGCTGGTTAGCCTCTGCGATGAATTTGAACTCTTAATATTTGAATTTTTTGAGTCTATGGGAAAAGTTAATGGAAAATTTACTTGTGGAAATTGAGCGAGCGTCACTGATGAGGTCCATAGAATAAAAATTTAGTTTAGTCTGAGTATCTTGTAAGCCTAATTACATGTCATCGTTGAGGAAATGTGTTTTCAAACTTGAAGCAGGTCACTCTCTGTGTGGTTTCTGCCGTCATGAGTTCAGCTGCAGCAGTAAATTGTTGTAAATAGATCATCAAATCAAACACGAGCGTCATAATAAGTAGCTGCTTCTGTTGCGTTCATAGTTAGACTTTTCCCTAATGCCATTCATCACTTGGGTTTTGAGATTTATTTTTTTTTGGATAACAGGAGAATAACAGGGCATTATAAAAGATGACTGACTTTTTCAAAGAAGTTGGAGGTTTTGGTGGGAGTAAGTGGCTATTACATGTGCAAGATTTTAACAGCGTATTTTATTATAAGGCCATCACCAAAAAGAAACCTGCTTCTTCGTCTTAACACAAAAATACACTCTAAATGCTTCTATAACGGCTCCATTTAAACCTCTTTAAGGATGATATTGCTGCCATAAGGAGATGACTGTGGGAACATCAAAAGCTGACGCATTTTGGTCTTAAAAATAGCATTTAGTATTTCAGGGCAAGGATTAGCTGCATATTTTCACACCTTTCCAAATGAACCTCACAGCAAAGTAATAAAAATACCTCAAAATTGCACATATTTCCATAATTTGAATTTATGTCATTTTTCTTTTTTTTTACAGGCGGTTTTAAATGGATCTGCCTCAAAATGCACTTTAATGATACGAAGAGTAAAGTGACTAACTCATATACTAGGAAAATCTTTAAAAATTACTATAGTTGTATATTTTCAAATATTAGTACTATATTTTCTTGTTTTAATGATGTGTATGTCCAAAATGGTTAAATTCAAACCAAGTGCATTTATATAGCAAAAAAATATACATACAGATACATGATACATGGGAAAAGAACAATAAAACACCTGTATATCCTGTCTAGCTAGTATTAAATGCCAGGGAGAAGAGATGGTTTTTCAGTCTAGTCTTAAACTGAGAAAGACTGAGAGGATCTGACAGGCAGAGGGCGCTGTTCTATGGTCTGGGTGCTGCCACAGAAAAGGCTCCGTCACCTCTGGTCTTGGGCCTGGTCAGCTGACCTCAGGGCTCTGGGTGGAGTATAGCGCTGCAGTAACTCTCTCAATAAAAAGGACCTATAGTGTGCACACATTTAAACTTCCAAGTGCCAAATAGTAAAGGTAAGTTAATTAAAGAAATACAGAATAATTAGTTGACTCAAGAAACTTAAAAACTCTTGTTGGCGCAACTATCTGCTTCATAAAGTTACATGAAGCCAAAAAGGCTTTGCAGTTGGTTACTTTACTATTTTAAGTTGGATGAACTGTTGAATTAAAATCTTTAAGCCCAAATGAAGTAATGGAGTACAGACAATACTCCAAGTACAACAGAAGTAGAACATTGAAGCTCATTTATTCATTGTGTGATTCCACATTTAAAAGCACAGTTTGGCACAAAAGAACAGTAGAGTTTTGAATGTGGATTTAAACAGGCCAAAGTCTGATAGTGGCATATCAGGGGGCAGTTTGCTCCAGAGTTTGGGGCCAGCACCAGAGAAAGCCCCAGTCTTTGAGCCTTTGAGTCTCTGGGGACTGGTTGGTTGGTTGACCTTAAGGCCCGGCTTGAGTTTCAAACAGACTGGAGTTCAGTTTTGTGCTAGCAGGTGAATTTGGGCTGCCTTCGTGTTCTCCTGTCTGCATCTTAAACTGGAAGAGGTCTGAGAAGACAAAAATAAGTAAGACAGGATACCATGTCTCTATTTTAACCGTACTGATCAACAAAGCAAATTACGCCACCCTACATAACACAGTTCCAGTTTGAATAATGCTTTCAACCCAAGTGCGCACTCAAGAGGACTCTTAGAAACAAACACTGTCTGAAGAGCCAAGAACACATCGTCTACTTCACAAAGTCAGTAATTTCATGCTTTTTTGTTGCACTTGGTTCTAGTCAATACTGAAAGATGCACTCTCCCACGAGCCAGCCTCCTCCGCTGATACAAACAAACCAGAACGCAGCTATACACATAAGCTCATTTACTCCTCTTCACTGCACACGGTTTGTTAGCAATTGTAATTATTATTAAGAATGGGAAATGAGAAACGCTTTTTGTGCTTGTGCAAACATTAGCTTTAGTTTTGCTGTGTGCATTTTGTTCTATTGGAAATGATAGTTTTTAAATGAGTTTATTTGACTGTGGGATATGAGGCTGGTATGACTGACTATTGTGATCCATTCAAACAACTTTCAGGGACATATTAGAGACGTGACGTTGTAATGTAATTTACGACTGTGTTTTTCTATTTGCTGAGTTTCACATGACCTCACAACATTTTATAGATATTGTGTTTAACATATTAATTGTGTTTAATTAATAACTAAAATGCTGTTAAATGCGTGCACTCTATGGGTCCTCTTTATATGAGGGAGTTACTGCAGCTCTATACTCCACCCAGAGCCAGAGGTCAGAGGTCAGCTGACCAGAGGTGACAGAGCCTTTTCTGTGGCAGTGCCCAGACTACAGAACAGCGCCCCCTGCCTGTCAGCGCCCCCTGCCTCTCAGTTTTTAACACAGTTCATGAATAGTCTGAAAACCCACCTCTTCTCCCTGGCATTTAATACTAGCTACACAGGATATACAGGTGTTTTATTGTTCTTTTCCTATGTATTGTGTTATCTGCATATTTGTTTTTTGTTGACTTTTGTGTGAAGTACTTTGGTCAGATGATGTTGCTTTAAATATGCTATATAAATACACTTAAATAGATAGAGCAATAATATTTAATACAGATTTGGGGTAAAATCAATATCATTCAAATGCAGGTACTTGTTGTTACTCAGTGGGATTCAGGGTCTAGTCCAGCGAGTCAATTATATAAAGGTTCAATATTTATGAATTTACCTTTTAGATATTTCATGGCAAGGTACAGTGTCATTTAACAGGAAAAACTGGCTCTTGCCCCCATCTGAGAGTATGACATCATCACATTGTAGAGTCTGAAAACCACCAGCTGTCAATGATAAGGTTGGGTCTTTTTAATGAACAGATTTACAGCCAAACCTCTTTCAGTAAAAGCATGTGGTCTAAAGCAGAGTTCTTGCCTGGCAAATCCAGACTGATATCTCTCTTTGTATGTTTTATTCAGATTACGATACAGTCTTGTCCACACGTCCTCTGTTGCGTCTCAGGCCCAGTCAAACGTGATCGTCCAATCAGATCTGTTTTTTCAGTGACACATGTCAAATGAAGGAGCTCATTGGTCACTTATGTGTGAGAGAGTTTAGTGCTTCATTCATTGAGTCTGCAGAAATCTTTGATGTTTTTCAGCCCCCTTTCGAATACTGCAGACCATGTGTGTCCCCAATTGGCTAATCCACCTGTTAATCACGCCCATTTGAAAAGAGAGATTCACCAGTGACCAGACTCACATCTTCATAAAGTATTGAAGTGTGTTTTCTCGATCCCAAACAAGCAGAGTTTAGATTTAAGAGGAAAAATTTTGGGACTATTTGAATAGGTCAGATGGCAATGTTGAAAAGCCTGTTATGTGTATGTTTAAGAAATTGATATCAAAAACCATTTATATTTGTTTTTAAGACAATAAAATGTATAAATTAAATCGAAACCTGTATTTTTAATGTATTATTATTATTATTATTATTATTATTGTTGTTGTTGTTGTTTATTTATTATTTATTTATTTATTTTTTCGTGAGGGAAAAAATCAAGACTAGCCAAATATTTTATTCATCAAACTTCCCAGTCCTGATGTTATTATGTATTTTCAATCAAAAGAAGAACAAAAGCAAAATGTGACAATTCCAACTCACAAGTACTTTCTTTTAAACTGCAAGATAGGCTAAAAACATTAACCCAATTACAATAAACTAAAATAAATCTAAAGTTTTTCATTCAGTTTGGATTTTCTTTGTTCTAGTTTTCTGTCTCAGTGAGACTTCCACAAATCTTCATTTCCAGCAGCGAACCTGTTTACTGTAGAGTCCAGACTGCATCACCTTCAGCAATAAGCCCAGAGGAAATAATGAAAGATCTCTGGTCACATGATCCCACAGAAATGAAACCGAATCCACATACAGAGCTGATATCAGAGCAGGTAAGTGTCAGGTATATGAGGAGCAGCTCTGCAGGATGGCACCACATTTATGAACAATCCATCATCATGTTCCAAACTGCTAAAAGAAAAGATGAGATTTTGGTGTGAACATGTTTTGGAAATTCTATGTTTTGGTTGAAGTGAAATTAGCTGATTTGCAGTAGAGCATAGTAGTGTCATCACAATACCAGAATTTTGATTTTGACATGAAGGAATAGACTTGATACTCAATACCGATTCCTATGCCATGATGATAATACAACACACTCTTTCTTTAGACAATAGAATATGATTTTCAACATTAAATGGTAGTACTTTCTTTTATATTCCCATGCGGCCTTATATCCGTGTAATCCCTCAGTCGTGGAAGTTTTTTAACATTGATACTTGCTCAATGAGTATCTAGTTTTAACACTAGTTTTAGTATCCCGTTATCTCAGTGATATTGACAAAGTTTTCATCCCCCATCACACTTTTTTGGATAATACTTGTTGAATTTGGTTTAGAAGTGACAGTTCCACCTTGATCATGTTTTATTTATTTTAACTTCAATCATTTGAAAAGAAAAAATTCGGCTGGTCGAGGTTTTTAGCAGTAATTTTAGTGAACATCAAGGGCTGAATTTCTATTAGTTTATTTCAAGAACTAGACGATAAAAGTACCTTTATTTGTTCCACAGTGGGAAAATTCTCGTGCTGCAACACAAAGTACAAGAAAGAGAATATGAATATGCAGCAAAACTCAAAGTCAAATCACTATTGGGAACAAACGTAAACAACCCATTTAACTAATACTACAATATAGGTAAAGTAAGGGACACTTTATAGCCACTTCTTTGCATTTGACCTATTACACTGCCAAACCTGCAAGTCAGTGGATATGACCGTTCAAAAAATGTTGCTTATGACGGTGGCGGGATTCGAACCGCTAACCGTCGGATCAGTGGACAAATACTCTACCAACAGAGCCCCGTATGCTGCAGTGCCACGCCCAGGGACCCATCTCCACATCTTGAGCTGGTTTTGGTCAGAACTACCTTAGTTGGAGGATTTTTCTTATTGTGCATGTTATGGGTTGATGGAGGAAACAAAAGTGCCCAGAGGAAACTCACCCAGACACAGGGAGAAAATGCAAACTCGGTGGGAATCGAACATTGAACCTTCTTGTTGTGGAGTGACTCAGCCACTGTATTACTGTAGAGAATCGAATAGTTATGATAAAACGAATAACAAAATACAACAAGTAGAATTACATTATAAGGGTAGAAAACAGGACTATGGTAATGCTGCCCATCTTGTTTAAACTGTAGCAAATGTTGCCTGCATATGAATAAAATGCAAACAAAATGTACAAGTTGAGTAATTTCAGTGCTGTTGTTGACTTTCTCAAAGACTTTTCCTATACTAATGTGTGCAGTGGAGCTCTGATTTCTTCATCTGTATGTATTGCCTGTACACAAATCCTCTGTAGTGGAATAGAACAGCATGCATGAGTGCTTCTTGTTTGGGCAGATCTTTTAAAAACTTTTATTTGACAGAACTTTGCCTGAGCTACTGTGTTATTCTCCGCTCACCTTCAGGCCTATGATTACAGACGCTGCCCACTGCTGCTCACAGGGCGTCTGGCTTGTTTTGATGTCTGACTATTTGAACTGAGAGGCATGCTACTGTGTGCTTCTTTCTGTGTAAAGTTTGGACAAAGCTTCTTCTGCAGATAGATTCAGACGTGTAATGTACAAGGTGTGTTTGAGAAGGACTCTCTGAGGAAACCTGTGCAAATGTGAAGTGTCATGGTTTTTTTTTCATTCTTTTATTTGTGTTGCTGGCTCTAGCTTTTCACCCAGGGTCCTGTGGATGCTTTCAATGTAGTTAAAGCATAAACCACAAGAAGTAGACTAAGTGAGTGTCACATCACCCATAGCGTTCAGCTCCAGTCAAGTGAAGCTCTTTGAGGCTAGGAGTTATACGGGCCAATTTGGAGCTAAGTTGCATATTAGGAATCCACAACCACAAGTATCATAGCAACCAAAGAGCCAATCCGGAGCAAGACTGTTAAAGGTAAACGTCCCTTCCTTCGTTTAACCAGGGAGCAGGCGCTTGGTAACACTGTCAATCAAACCTGTTGGAACCTCTAGGAAAGAATTCACCTGATTTGTATGTTCATATCTTGAGTTACGGACACAATAGTGAAATAAAAATAGATGTTACGGACATTTTAAGACCAAAATGACGAGTCTGACAGCAGCAGTTACAGAAAGAGGGGTGAAAGTTTTTCAATAGAAAGAGAATTGGAGCCAGAGTCAGTGGAGCCGGAAGTGCGCCCATGATCACTTCCTATTTGCAACTCACTACCAGGTTAGCTATGTCCATTTATATACACAGTCAATGATTTAAGGGCATTATCTGATTTTTACCGTGGTTAAAAATAGAAAATGAGTGCTCTGAGTTCTTTCTCCTGTCCTCCAGTCATCGCTTCAGACCTCATGAAAAATACATTTCACAATCAAGCAATAAGACTCCTGAACAATGAGTTTGAACTTGTTAACTTACTTTCTATCTTTGCTTGTGTTTGTATGAGTTCTGTATGTAAGTGAAGCCGAGTGAATAACTGCAAAGGAATTTCCAAATAGTCTTCTATCTATCGAGTTAATTGGTCCAAACATCCTTTTCTTTCCTAATGCATTCGTAGCATTGTAATTATTCACCACGCCAAGGTTAGAAAGTGCTTTTCACAACTTTCAGAGGGCACAGCAGAGTCACGGTAATGCTAACAAAAACTAACATGGTAACAGCGCAGCAGCCTTACTTTCTGATTCGCTAAAAAAAAGTGATAAATGACAAATTTCACTTTATCACATCAAAATAAGAAAAAATCTGTACAACTCCTTTTAAAGCCAGCTGCAAGATTTGGGAAAAGTCTTATCCACTATCAGCCTGGTTACAAAACACACCAGTTGAAAATGAAAGATGAACCAGTTTGGTAATTACACCAAACACTTAAGAAAAGCCTTAAAAGAAGGGCAGATGAACAAGAGGAGGGCTTCATCTTGGGCACTTTTTCTTTGCCAAATTGAGAAGATTTTTGTTATCTTTGTTGTAATACACTGAGATTTGAGCTGCAGAGGGCTGAATAAGTCACTTCTATGGCTGATTATTGCTTCATTTGGCTGTTTATTTGTTGCAGCTCAGGCCTTTTAATTAAACTATCTATTTAAAAATGTCTTATTTGGAGTATCTTGCTTTACTTTAATTCTATCAGATCCATAAAATTGCTTCAATATGATCGTTTATTGCAGTATATCTCTATAGCAATCTAATGTGGTTCAGAATGAGACAGGCATAGTTTCATCTTGGTCAGGTACTTCCCAACACTGTCAGCAAGTGTGGATAAAGTTTCTTTTATTCCAACATGTGAAAAAACAACAGAACAGAGCGTGTTCCTCAAGGCCCAGTAACAACTTTCCCTAAAATCACCATGAGCTCATGAAGCTGCTTCATCACAGAGCGCCTCCATCATTTAGCCTTTTCTGGTCTTTATTACTATTAGCATAATAAGAATAAAGACCAGAGCTGTCCTGTTCTGACTCAGACATGAGCAGGATCAAGGTTTAGCAGACTTCTCTGTGGCACACACGAGACGAATATCTGTAACTGTTTGCTGTTTGAAAATGGAATGACCAACTCGGCCTCAAAGCCCAAAGCTCCAGACCGAGCAGAACCAGGTTATGTGCCCAGAAGGTGACTACTGCTCTCCCAGCAGGACACCGCTGGATCAAAGTCACTGTGGGCTTTCAGTTCAAAGACTCAGTAAACACACTCCCCATGTACTTGAATGTCCTGGAGCGAATACAGAGCTGCAGATCTGCACCAGGGGAGTGTGGGAGTATGTCAGAGTCCTCAACCGTGCGATCAAATAGAATCAGATTTTAGATCACACAGAGAAAGGGACTTTATTTGAGTATCCCCTGTACGCTGTATATTTCAGGAGGCAGTAGCTCTGAGTTCTTCTATATAATTTTGGAAAGGTAGTTGATGAGCACCTGAGGCATGGGGCTGCACATTTTACATTTTTTCAATATTATGCAAAATTGACTCATGTGAGCTTTAAACCATGGAAATATAGTCGGAGTTGTGTTTTGTTTCATTCACACATGTTTCAGGAACCCTTTATTATTAGTTTATCTACATCCTTAAAGCTCAAAATGCTCTGTTCCACCTTGTGATGTCATGAATTGGTAGTGCTTTTTCACTCGAACCCATTCATAGTTTCATAGTAAAATATACCTTTCATAAATCCTTTAAAATAATATCATGCCATCTCTACATTGTTTACAAAAATTACAGGCTTTTGCTCCTGGATGTTACTTTCTCTCCATTTGATTCAATTTGCAAAGGCGTCAGCGTCACCGTCTAGAACAGTCTCAAGGTGTTTACTGTCACGTTTTCCTTGATTAAACGGTAGAATTCTAATGCATGCTGGTTCATTGTTTCAGTCCTCTACATGCCTCCTGTCGACTTTACAAGGCTGCACTGGGGAGGTGGATGGGGGGTGTGGTCTGTGCCCTTCCCTGTCCTGCTTCTGTCTTTTGTCCTCTACTATTTTGTCCACTTTGAGTTACAGGGTTTCATTCATACACAGTGGGCCCTCGTTTATCGCGAGGTTACGTTCTAAAAATAACCCACAATAGGCAAAATCAGCGAAGTATCAGCTTTATTTTTTACACTTATTATACATGTTTTAAGGCCGTAAAACCCCTCACCTCACACTTTATACACTTGTCTCAGACACTCTCAAAGTTCAAACCTTCGTGGGCGCTTTTGTCGGTGCAGAACGTTTCATCAACATTGTGGGTTTTGTCAGGGAGAAAACTTGCGAACATACAGCACTTCAGAGTCACACTGCGATTGAACATTTATGTAAATTCACCATGTTATAGTGAGGGACAACTGTATTAACTTTATTTTGCAGTGCTTTTTTTTTTTTTTACTTTTTATGACCAAGAACCAATATTGCCTGTTTCATTGTGCTATGAACAATTAGAAATATAAACCTAAATAGCTCAGAACCACCAGAACAGGTGGAACTCTTTAATCTAATATATTGGTGTGACTCACAATAATGTCTCAGTAACTTAAAAAAAAAAGGTCTGGAGTCTGAGTATTCACCTCATCCAGGAAGTTGCCGTGACGCCGTGATCGTCATTCGGGTTGTATCATTTTGTATGGGGGTGCTGATCTTGACAGTAAATAAGTTCTATAGGACTACAGAGCTGTTTTAAAGCTTTCAGAGAATCGGTGCAGTGTTGACTTGCTGGTCACATAAACATAGAAAGTTTTTTTCCATTGAATCCTGCTTAACTGCAAGAGCCACCATAAAGAAAGTTCATTTTAATCATAGTTATGTCAAAAGTGGGCGGAGCTGAATAAGGTCAATAAAAAGTGTGAGTTCTTGGGTACTTCTCATTCGGAAGTAAAATACCTTTTTTCTGTCCAGTGGTGTGACTATAATTTTCAAAAACAGATCATTTTTACAATTGTAAAGAAGCCTTTTCACATCATTCACTTTACATCATTTTCTCTTTTAATCTGAACCTGTGAACCTTTTGAACCTGCCCTCCCACTGGGGCTCACTACACATTTACCATGTCAAAAAATGTTCAAAATGACTAGTGCTAATGCCAGTTTAATAATTATGTAACTGTCCCATCATAATGGCTATCATTTTGACAATTAGAATAGGATTTTTTCTCAGGAAATACAGCTGTCACAGAGCAGGACATCAAACTGGCATATTCAGAAAAGTTGAATTTTACAAAAAGTTAAAATATGACCATTGCATACATGTCAGATGAGCTCCTTCTGTTTTTTGTGTAACTGCAATTAAATATGTGATTTTTCATGTCACACAGCAGGACACTGTTTAGATTACAGCATTAAACTGTTTATATCTTTTATATGTTTAGTAGAGAAGTAAAAGTAAATATAAAGGTGTAGTTTTATTAAATAACATAAACATGCTTCTGTTTAGGCCAAAACCTTTATGAACGGTTTCTGACACAACAGACTCACTCTAGAGTTTTTTAAAGAAAAGTGTTTCAGTCACACCAGAGGGCATTTTAGTATCCATCCATTTTCTTCCTCTTATCCGGAGCCGGGTCACGGCAGCTGTCTCAGCAGGGAGGTCCACACACATTTCCTCCAGCTCCTCCCGAATGTCTTGATTCTTAATTCTTCCCGGGGCCTCCTCTCTAGAACACCTCCGCAGGGAGGAGTCCAGGAGGCATCCGGAACAGATACTCGAGCCACCTCAGCTGCTCCTCTCGACATGGAGGAGCAGGGGCTCTAATCTGAGCTCCTCCCGTGTGACTGAGCCTGTCTCTAAGCCACCCTCTGGAGGAAGCTCATTACATATGTGACTTTTAACACTAAGTTTGTGATTTATAAAAAGATGACCGAACATGAATTTGAATGGTCTGGTGCAAAAACTCTGAACTTTGGGCGTCAGAACTTTTGGAGATGAGACAGAAGGTGATATTTGCTTAGAGAGACCAGCACGGACCAAGATGGAAGAAGTTTATATAAACATGTGTTTTGCCCCTAAGCACACATTTAGGAGAAATTCCACGTACAGTTTTCTAAATGAGAGCCCTGAACAGTGACGGCAGCCGGTGGAAATGAGACCAGACACATACTTCACTGTGTCACATAAATCAACTCTGTCACCTGCCACTTCACCTCCTCAGAGCTTTCTCTTTTCATTTGGAGGTTTCCATTCTCTGTTCAGTTGTACCTGTTTGTAAGCATTAACCACTACTACAGCTTTGAATTAAATGTCTCCAAAAGACGAGCTGAATGAGATTCTGCGATGCTGTGATGATGTGGGTTTTTTGTTGACTTTTATGTGAAGCACTTTGGTCATCTGTAGTTGTTTTAAATGTGCTATGAAAATAAACCTGAACTGAATGGAATTTTTGAATTGTGTTACATGCAAAAAACATTTCCACCTTTATGCAAACACGCACACAGACTACGAGTCAAAGGTTTGGACACACCTTCCCATTTAGTGTTTCTTTTTTTTTTTTTTTACGTTTTACTACTTACTACATTTTAGACAAGACATCAAATATATGAAGTAAGATAGATGAGAACACCTTGGGGTCCCACCGGAGGAGCTGGAGGACATGTCTGGGGTGGGGGAAGTCTGGGAGTCCCTGCTTGGACTGCTGCCCCTGCGACCCGGCTCCGGATAAGTGGAAGAAAATATATGGATGGCATTATGTAGTAAAGAAAAACAGTTCCAATAGCTCAACAAAATATGGATATTTTTTTAAATCTCAAATAAGTTTTCAGTTGTTTTGAGTTCATTTGTTGTTTCCTACATTCGATATGTGTCCATTCATAGTTCTGATGCTTTCAGTAGGCCCCCACATATTTTGAAATTCGATATATCGCTGAAGTAAATACAGACGATAAACAATAATGAAACAAATTAATTCCGCTGACACAAAAACCCAAGAGCAGATTTAAACCACAAAAACTATTCTAAATCTACAATACTGTATGAAAAAATCTACAAAATGAAGAAATGTGTCCAAACATTTGTCTGGTGCACACTGCCAGTCAAATGTTTGGCCACTTTTTCATTTGTGTTTGGTCTAAATACAAGGCGTTTGTCTCCTCTGTGACCGCGGAGCAAACAGTGAGCGCACCACAGCATGATGTGTTCTGGTACCTCTCGTTCTCTCCTCCCTCTGAATGAGCAAAACAAGAAAACTTTCGTGTAGCAAAACGAACTCTCTCCATTGTGAGTAAACTACATTTTGTTTGCCTGTAGCAGATTCATTTTTCGCATTCAGTTATTCACTTACACAGAGCAAATGTTTTTAATAGTGGCTTTCTCCTCTGCACCACAAAGGCCACCGCTGTGTCCTTCAGGGAGCGGCATCACCCACTGACCCTGCTGACGCTCCCACTTGTGTGACCCAAGGGCGTTCAAAGAATATGAAATAAAAAAATCACACAAAACAGAAAAATATAGTGGGTATTCCGGTCTCACTTTGCTCCCAGTGCTGTTCTGAATAGTCCTAACCCCAGACTTAAGATGTCCCTGAAGGCATCACATAGTCAACATAGGGGGGCCTGACCCTTCCAAAGGTTGAACACAATCCTCTGATATTTGTTGTGCTGGGAGTCTCAAATGTTCATGTGTTATAGTAAAAAAAAAAGCCTCTGTTGCAGTATAACACGTCTGCTTATTCTCTTCTTCTGCTTTTTCACAGCAGCTGGAGACGCCTCTGACTGTGAGAGGGATGGGGACTGTGTGTCTTTTTTGCAGCAGCACTACAAATATCAGTGTGATCTCATGAGAGTTCAATGTTTACTCTTGGGATTTCAAACAAGTCAGGGGACCAGCATGCTATTGATACTTAGCTGATGCTAACCGACGCACTGCTCTGTCTAAAATGTTAATCTGAGCTTTGTTTTAACGCAGTTTGACCGAGAATTTACTTAGCTGAACCTCAACAGGTGAGCTGATTTGTGCTGTTAAACAAGTCCCTCACAAAAAAACAATACAAAAAACATTATAGTCAGAAGCTAGCTGCTGATGCTAACTGAGGCACTGCTTTGTCTTAAACTTTAATCTGAGTTTCAACACAGTCTGACCATTAAGAACAGCTAAATCTGGAACTACAACAGGTGAGCTGATTTGTGTTGTTAAACAAGCCTCTCTCAAATAAGATTAGTCACAAGCTAGCATTAGCATTAGCCAACAGTTTCTCAGTTAGTCACCCTCACCTTTTTGTTCAAAATCAAAATGAACGTTCCTGTAGATCACTGGCTCTTGAATAATTGTTTAAATCCATTTTGTTGTTTGGATCTTATAAGTTATCAAGCAGAATATTCTGCCATAGACATACCTGCTGGGGTGGGATCATACTGGGGTGTACTGTAGAGTATTGATTGTGAATCTATTACTAAGACTACATACTCTGTTATTAAGACTGCGTAATTTTCCCCACAAACAACAAAATATCCGTTATAGGAGCCGAGTTCCACATTACATTTGGAATTCTGAGCGTGAAAATCATGGCGACCAAAGAGTCAATCTGGAGCAAGGCTGTTGAAGGTAACGCCCCTTCCTGCCTGCACTGCTGATTTAGCAGTGTTGGACGCTTAGCAAAACTGTCAGTCAGACCTGTTGCTAACACTAGCAGGAGTGACCTCAGGTAAAGAAGGCACCTGATTTGTCTGTTATTAATATTCATGTCTTGATTTATGGACACAACAGCGAAATAAAAAACACCAAGACCAAAATGACGAGGCTGTAGCAGTTACAGAGAGAGGGGCCACAGTTTTTCAATGTAAAGTGAGTTGGAGCCAGAGTTGAAGGAGCCAGAAGCTCACTCATGATCACTTCCTTTTTGGAATGTAGCAGCTAGCAAGTTACCTATGTCCATTTATGTAGACAGTGTATTGAGCCCAAAATATATCGTTCCAGCTTTCACATATTGAATGATGAGTGGATATAGTGATTATATCAAAGGCCTAGTCAGATACTTATACATTTTGAAAATCGATCTGCAGGACATGTCTCTACCATGAATTTCTTCCCTATTCACATACGTTGGATCTTCGACGCCTCTCTACAGTAGGTTCACTCCTCATGACAAGCTTCCACACCCTGATTATGAAAGCAAACAGTAATCTCAGAGAAACAATATTGACTATCCCTGAGCCCACAGTGTCGCGGGGGTCTGAAATGGCTCAGATGAGGCTTTAGACACATCACGCTGGATTACGGCCCCGTCCTGTTGTGTGGGTGGTGTACGGTGATGTTAGACTGGTGCAGCTGGTAGATATATTTGCATGTGCAGGGATTTGGATGGTATGAGCTCACAGCCTGTTATGATATGCTATGTTTTCACTAAGTACACTTTTACATGTCATGCTCATAGACTGTTTGTATTTACCCACTCTACGTGATCCTGGTATTTTTATTTCGCTATTGTGTCCATAACTCAAGAAGTAACCAGCAGCCCGGGCGTGAAGGGGCGTTACTTTCATCAGCCTTGATCCGGGTTGACTCTTTGGTTAGTATGATACTTGTTGTCCAAAACTGAGTTGAGAACTTTAGTATTGCGACAACACTACAGTACAATTTAAAAACGGGTATAACTTTCGGGGATATAAATGCTGCAGCATCCTTGAGCTATACTTTGATTCTGTCTGTGCACTTTGACCTGCAGAAGAAGAATATAAACCATTATTGGATTGACTTGCTGAACATTTAACAGTTGTGGACATTAGCATTCTATCTATTTTAATAAGTTATAAGGGTCAATAACTGAGTGCCAGCTAAAGTTCACAAAATGAAATTGGAATTGCAAAGAAGAAATGAACACATCTTTTTAATGTCACTACTATTTGTCCAGTCTAATATTGCATTAGACTCCATTTGTGTAATGTTAATATTTGGTCCAAGCTGTTTCGGCAAAAGCTTAGAGCCGCTACATGACACCAAAAAAAAAGTTAAAATGTGTAAATGCGAAAATGCATCAGGGTAAACATATGTCTGTACCATAGACTGTACGGACTAAGTGAGTGTGACGTCACCCATAGCGGCTCCAGTCAAATGAAGCTCATCGAGGCTACAGCAGTTATAGTGATGAATTTGGAGCCAAGTTCCATATTTGGAATTCCGACCGCAAGTATCATAGCAAACAAAGAACCAGAGTCAGGGAAAGAAGGTGCCTAATGTGTCTGTTATTAATGTTCATGCCTTGACAGACACAATAACGAAATAAAAATACCAGGATGTAGAGTGGGTTAATACGAACATTTTAAGACCAAAATGGCGAGTCTGACAGCAGGAGTTACAGAAAGAGAGGCCACAGTTTTCTAATGTAAAGTGATTTGGAGCCAGTCAATGGAATCTAAAACGCGCCCATGCTCATTTCCTATTTGGAACGTTGGTGGCTAGCAGGTTAGCTATGTCCATTTCTATATACAATCTATGGTCTGTAGCAGCGTGGAGAATACAGACTCCATTTGCAAACACTGCAGAGTTCTGTAATCACATTTATTTTGTGTTTGCTTGAAGCAGCAGGCTTATATTACCACTCAGCGGTTTTAGTTTTATCTGTGTCCATAACCCAGTTTGGATGTAGGCGTTTAGATCTGGAGACATCCCAAAGTAGCATCTAATGAGATTTGAAAAACCTCTGACATGTTTTTTTTTTTTTTTTCAAAAGTACATGGCATACTCACACAAGCATAATAAAACTGAAGTTGTGTAATAGTCTTATATATTTTTAATAGGTGCTTGATACAAAATAGTTCAGATTGTGACTGCTGGCTATAAGTGTAAGGCAAGGCAGGTTTATTTGTATAGCACCATTGGCACAAAAAGTAATTCAAAGTGCTTTACAGAATAAGAAAGACATTAAAACCACAATACAAACAAATCAAAACATAAACAACCATCATAAAATTCATATTTAAAGAAAAGAACCCTTTCAGTCGTATGCACAGCTAAACAGAACCGTTTGGAGCCTGGATTTAAAGATTGTCAAAGTAGAGGCCTCAGTGTAAACTTTGTGTTTGTGCTGCACAGCCACAGACTGTTTAAAGAAGTGGACTAAAGGATTGTGACTTCAACCATAGCTTTCGGCTCCAGTCAAATGAATCTCATTGAGGCTAGAAGTTATTGGGGGCGAATTTGGAGCTGAGTTTCATATTTGGTATTCTGACCATGAGTATCATAACAACCAAAGAGCCAATCCGGAGTGAAACTGTTGCACTGATGGTCTAGTAGGGAGCGGGTACTTGTGCTGTCAACCAAACCCGACCTCAGGGAAAGAAGGCGCCTGATTTGTCTGTTATTAATGTGCATATCTTGATTTACAGATACAATAGTGAAATAAAAACTCCAGGATCATCTAGAGCTGGTTATTACCAACAAAATGATGAGGTTCACTGCAGCAGTTACAGAGAGAGGGTGACAGTTTTTCAATGTAAAGTGAACTGGAGCCGGAAGCGCCATTCTGGAGCCATTCTCACTCCCTATTTGGAACGCGGTGCCAAGCAGATTCGCTGTGTCCATTTATATATACAGTCTTTGTGCACATCACAGTCAAGATGTAGGAACCAGTTAACAACAATGTAAATAAAATTAGATTTCACTTCACTGTTAACCTTATCCTTCATCTTTGACATTGTAGGGGCCAGTGACGTTTAAATACACACAATTCTTCATTAATATGTAAATGAGGACAGATGTTCAAAGGCAACAGATGTGCTGTGTGTTCTTGACAGCCCACTGTGAGGAAGTGTGCTGAGATGTGGGGAGTACGGAGGACGCCTCACTTATTGTCTTGTTATACCTTGAGACTTTTAATAGTCTCTACCATCTCTTTGTAAATCTTGTTTTGGTCGACTCTCTTTCATTACCTTCTGCAGTCTGCTATGTATATGTTCCCTTAGGTATGCAAATATAGTGTTTGAGGCTGACAAAACGCCAGCAATGATTTTCTACTCTGCTCTTGTCTTACCAGCTATTTTAGTCTTCTGCAGCTCTATCATTTGGATACAGAGGAAGTGTTATTCATAAGGTGGATTTGCAGTGTATTGTAAATGTGGATGCATAGATGGACTTGATACTTTCCACTAACATCATGTTGGGGGTGTTCTACATGTATGTCTATGATGGGATTTTCAGCAGTTACCATGGAAACACAATGCAAACATTAGCAAACAAAGTTTTAAGTTTTAAGATAGTCTGAAAAAAACCAAAATGGATTTAAAAAAGACATTTTCAGGAGCCTGTGATCAATACAAGCGTCCATGTCATGGTAAACATATTTGATTTTGAATGAAACGGTCAGAGTTATTAACTGAAAAAAACTGTTGGCTAGATTGTGATTGTAATATTATGTGTAAGAGACTTATTCAACAGCACAAATCAGCTCACTTGTTGTAGTTGCAGCTAAATCAGTTCTTAATAGTCAGACTGTGTTAAAATAAAGCTGATGAAAGTCTAACAGAGCTTCAGACAAAGCAGTGCCTACAGTTAGCTTCACACCTCCAGGTAACGTTGATGACATTAGCTAAAATGTTGTGCTAAATTAATAAATATTTAAAGATCAGGCAGTGGACAGGGAGCTGCGGGTGGATGTTATGGGCAAAAAAGACAAAATTTAAATGTGATTACTGGTGGACACTATCTATCTGAAGGGAGGAGCTGACTAAACAGACATTGTCTCCAGTTTCAGCCTTAATGACCCTATTCCACCTATAAAGCCCCCCTATTGTTCTCTTTGTTGCTGTTTGTTTTGGGATTGAGGATAGTTATAGATCGGTGAGAGATGATGTCTCAGGCCCCCATTCCTGTTTAAGGATTGATTGTCTTTCCTGACAAAAATAGCTTAATTTAACTCCCCTCTTAAACCATTTATTTTCTCTGGCGAAGATCTGTACCTCACTATCTTCAAAGTAGTGGTTAGTGTCTTTGAGATGGAGATGTACGGTGGACTGGGGTCCAGAGGAGCTCTCACACTGGTGTTGGTACATTCTCTTATGGAAAATGTACCAACACTGGCGTGTTGTTTAGTTTCTCCAATGTAACGCTCACTGCACTCATTTTGACAACATGTTAAAAATGCTAATGCAAATTTTGAGGAATAATAAATATTAAAACAACAGAAACTGAAGTATTCTACATATAAAAAATAATTGGGTAGTCTTTATTTTAATTAATTAGAATTTTAATAGGTTGTTTATTTTATATTTTCAGGTGTTAATAAAAGTGACTGTCAGCTTTGAAACACTGTGAATTAGCTAGTGCGCTCCTGTGCACTGAGCCTATTTATTATGTGACACCACTATATTCTTTTTATAGAAAATATAATTATTGGCCGGGAGAGGAGTGTAGTAACACAAATGCATTAAACATTCTATTAAGCTTATAACCTTCCTCCTACTTTCTCAAAGATTGCTCTGCTACCGTTCATACCCGTATAATTTTACGTTTATATATTTATTTAAAAAAAAATGGAAAACACTTTTCATCAACACTTAAAGTTTAATGAGGCACATTTGGCCCATCATCCATAACAATTATTTGACCCATAAACAATAACACTCTGGTGTGCTACAGGTTAATTTGAATTATAGCTTGGCCTGTTCTGTTATATTATAGAGCCAAGACTGTAATAACGAAAACAAATCAGAGCTGTGCCAAGTGAGAGTCTCTGGAGGAGCCAAGTGTGCCGTCACAAAAAGGACCATGGTTTGGGACGGGAGAAAATTTAACTCTTTGTCCACCAGTGCATTCTTTCCCCAAGGTCACGCCTGATCCCTGCTAAACCAGCGGCGTTACCTTCAACAGCCCCGCTCCAGATTGGCTCTTTGATTGATATGATACTCACGGTCAGAATTCCAGATATAGAACTCGGCTTGAACTTTTAACCAAGATATAGAAATCCTCACTGACCAGCTGTGTTTCCTTTCATTCCTGTGTTTGGTAAATGGTAACATTCTTATATAATGCTTTTCCAACTTCAAGACATCTGTGTAAACCCTCAGTTGTCCAGGTCTGATCCATAGCAAAAGACGAAGTTCAAATCCTCAACTGGACAAATTGTTGTAGGAGTGAAGGCGTTTTGCTGCTCACCCAAGCAATTCCAATTGTGAAGAAGCAGTTTGGATGAGCAGTGAAACGTCTTCACTCCTACAACAATTTGTCCAGATGACAGATTTGAATTTCATCTTTTTGTTTTGCAACTTCAAGTCACTCTAAGGACTTTGCATCAAGGAACCACTCTACCATTCATACACCAGTTTACGCAGACACTATGGGCGAAGAGGGTTAAGTTTCTTGCCCAAGAACTCAACAATAGAAGCAAACCGCCAACCTGTGGGTCAGTGGATCTGAACGCTCAACCAATGATGTTTACGTCGAGAGCGGGATTCGAACCACCAACCTTTGACTCACCGAACCAACACTCTAAACCAGGGGTGTTCATTACGTCGATCGCGAAGGCATTTTGGGTAGATCACGTCCCGTCATCCATCCAGTCACATGACTAACATACAGGACAACCAGTCAGATTACACCTGACCCTAGGTCACATCATGGGCGCTGCACACGCATAAACAAGCGCGAGTTAGCTTAACCCTATAGTGTCGGATCCTACCATCGCAGATAGAGCGCGGTTGCGGACTTTCCAGCAGCGTAACTCTGCGCCCAGTCGTGCTCTCATGTAAATTCAAACGGCGTCTCAAAGCGGAGACATGGGGCTATCTCAATATTGTACCATCATTACGGTAATCTGCCTCTATTGTCCCTCAAAGGTGACGAATGAGAGCGCGGGGGCTGCAGGGATTTTCCCAGTCATTTATTCGATGCGTAAAAGAAAAAATACGGATGGATGTGTAAAATAGAAGTATTTGTGTGAAAAAAATGCAGTAAATTCTGATACTTCGTTTAACATGTTTTTTATGGCTATAAAAAAAAAAGACAAAACCGTAATCAACATGATTAGCTCTGTTATCGCTTTCAAACGAAAAATGCTATTTTACTCCTGGCTGTCAGAAGCTACTGCCCGAACTATGCATCCCTCACTGATTCCATTCAGTGCAAGTCAGAGCAGTAATTATCATTCAAGTAATTATGAACGTGTAAGAAGTTCAATTGTGTTGTGCTGTATTATCTCATGACATTGTGCAAGGTACATCAAAATGCACTGTACATGTAAGAATTCATAATACATTTACAAATAAATGTTTAACATTTTTGTATTAGGTGGTAGACCTTTCAGACACGATCATTTTAAAAGTAGCTCACATACTGAAAAAGTCTGAGCACTCCTGCTCTAAACAATAAGCTGCAGTCTGTTTTTCCATAATCCTGCATGTTTCGTTGGCTTCATTGTGATGCTCAAACGCTCCAAAAGTTGATGTTTGTATTTATTAAATTAACATACTTTGATGATTTAATTAGTCAGAGATTAGACATTTTGCTGGAGACCTCAAGCAATGCACTGCAAAAATGAAATTGTACGACAAGAGGAAGTAGGTGGGGTGCTGCTGTGAGAGGTGGGATTGTGTGAAGAAAAAAAGGTAAAATGTATTCAAATTCAAATTAAAAATCAAATTAAATTGGATCTCTTCACTAATTTTCATGTTATGCTGCAGACAGGAGGGAGCGTGGTTAAATTCAGACTTCAGCTTAGTTTCTTTTCATTTGCTCCTGTCGCCTTAAGGCTCTGTGGTTATTTTTACGTCTTTTTGATTTTGATTCCTGCTGTTACAGTGATTAAAACTATGACGACATGCCGGCCTGGCCTATAATCTCATCTTCAGCTCTAAATGTGTTTGTTCTAGTTGTGCCTGTGGTACTGCCTTACATCACACAGACTTGAGACTGTACCAGTGTGTGAGAGACCAAACCTGACGACTGACAGCACTGACCCCAGGCACTCGGTTTGAACTCAGTCTGGGTCTGATCTGATCGTTTGAACAAAAAACAACAGCTTCAACAGTTCCTACCATGTACCTTTTCTTAATGTTTTTGTTTGGAGTGTTTTTCCTCGTGTATAAAGGATTCTGACAAACGAGAATGCAACTTTACAACACGGCTGTGGGATATGACAACAAAGATCACTCGTGTTCATGATAGTTTAGTTAATAAAATGGTGCAAAATGTGTAATAATATTCATTTCCTCAACATACAGAATACAGGCTTGTAATCTCTGATATTTAACACAACCAAATCCAATTTTTTCCTCCAAAGTCTGAAGTTGTTATGACTAGTGAATTAAAAGATGCAGACAAAGAACTCAAAATTAACTGGGTTTATTGAAAAAATAGACAACGGCTGTGCTGGGTGCCTGGAGGATGAGGTGGTTTGAGGGTGTGGGTCTGGTCCAAAAACAAGGTCTGAAGAAAACCATGAAAAAAAAAGTTTGGAATGAAACAAACTAGGCTGAGCAGTTACAAAAACCACGATGGATAGGCAGTGCACCTCTCCAGTGTGTAACTACCTGAAAGTTTAATATCACCTGTATGATTCCATTGAAAAAAATGCATAACTCTTCTGTTTCTAAATATTTTTCTTTCATTTTTTCAGAGCATTTAGAACGACCCTTCCGACATTAATATGAGCAAATATAGCACCGAGGAACAAACCCTCATTGTACAGTGGTACTTTGAGTCACACGGGTCAAATTCAGAAACCCAGCGGTGTTACGTCGACATTTTAATACCAGAGATGCCCTGAGAGTAAATGCCTTTTAAAGGAATAATAAGTCGTTTTCAAAGACAGGGGGCAGTATGTGATCTCCACAGACCTGACTAGTCCTGATTTCTTCCTGTGGGGCGATCTTAAAGAAAAGGTGTTTGTGAATAAACCTCAGACAATAAATGACTTAAAACGTAAAATTGAGGATCAAATAAGAGCCATAAGCCCAGAAATGCTTTCAAATGTTATGCAAAGTGTGTTGGATCGGGCTAATCAGGGAGAAACTGAAAAATGGTGGAAACTTAAAAAACATTATTTTACTTCCCTTAGTTTAAGTAGTGATAAATTCAAGTGTAAGCGAACAATCATAACTGTATATATTGCAAAAAATCTCGGAAGTTTCAGTTTACCTACTGCAAAAATTTGGTGAGTAAAATTTAAGAATTGTAGGAGCTAATGAAGATTTAAAAGTGTCAGTGCCTGTACAAAGTTAAAACTATACTCTGGAAAATTCTGCATGGCGATAGATTTCCATGGAAACAAGCATGACGAGAGTTAACAGTCGGATTTGTGGAAACGCAAGCCCGCTCACAGTCAGTGTGCATGTTTTTTTCTCATTTTTGTCAATAGATTCAACCAAAAGGAAGAGGGAAACAGCTAAGCAATATAGCTTTAAAAAGACCCAAGCATATTACTGACAACTGGAAATGACTTGAGCTCAATCTTCACTAAAATCAGATTAGATTATTAGATGAATTGCACAGTCTTCACCATAGGAGTCTTCTTCATCTGTTTGCAGTTGAACTAATCCCAGGATTTCAGATACTGCACAGCACCACTGAATTATAACTGTTGGTAATGGATCTACTGTCTCCTCTGCTTTGTGGGCCACCTGCTTGGTATTCAGCACTGCCCCAGGACACATTTCTTAAAAAAAAAAAAAAAAAAAAGAGCTGGTGGAAAGAGGCTTAGTTTTAGTTGGTTACTTTTTTGTCCCCACAGGGAAATTTGTTTTCACCTTTTAGAAGTACAGCGATGAAAACCATTCCTTTTAAATGAATAATGTGGACTTAGAAATAAAAGTGAAAGCTTCTCTTGACCCTGGCCAGTGTTGTGTGTGTGCAGTGTGTGAGCAGACTGACAGTGGTACTTTGAGAGAAACGGCATCAGATTAATAGACTGTATATATAAATGGACATAGCTAACCTGCTAGCCGTCGTGTTCTCAGTGGGAAGCGAGTATGGGCGCACATCGCCTCAGGTCCAATCCAAAACTATCGCCACTCTCTGTAACTGCTGCTGTCAGACTCGCCATTTGGTCTTAAAATGTTTGTTTTGACCCGCTCTACGTGATCCAGGTGTTTTTATTTCACTATTGTCTGTAAAGGAAGATATGAACATTAATAACCGACAAATCAGGCACCTTCTTTCACCACTAGTGTTAACAAAAGGTTTGATTGACAGCATTGCTAAGCGCGTGCTCCCTGCTAAACCAGCGGATTGGCTCTTTGGTTCCTATGATACTCGTGGTTGAAATTCCTAATACGCAACTCGACTCCAAATTCGCCCGTATAACTGCTCTAGCCTCGATGAGCTTCAGTTGACTGGAGCCGAACGCTGTGGATGACGTCACACGCTTCTAGTCCACTTCTTTTTACAGTCTATAAACCCTACCGTATTATGACACGTGGCATATTTCAGGTCGACTTGACTATTTTTATGTTTAAATCTTCAATTTAACATTATTTTAAGGCTCTACACCCAATTTTTTCCCCCACGTTTTTGAGTAGTACAGCTATATTAAGGTATAAGCTGCTCAAAATATGTCCACTGCATCTAATTATGAAGCATTGTATTGTTTGATAATCAGGAAATGCGCGTTACCATGCTAGTTGTTGTTAGCTTTACTGTGCGTATTGTGACAGCAAAACTCTGCTGTGGTCTCTGAAAAGTCTGTTATCGCAGTGAATAATTATAGGCCGCTCAGAATGCATAAGGTAAGTGAGGAATGAACTACTTCTATTTTTCACGCTTTTAAGACCGTAAAAATCAGGTACAGCTTATTTTAACATATTTATATTCCAATCATTGACATCAACCTGAGCTCTACTTTCACAAACCCTGTTGAGCTGAACTGTTACACACACTCTGGGAAGACCCCCCCCCCCCCCCTCCCGTCTGCTGTTTTGTATGGAGCCTTTACCCATCTCTCTCCTCACTGACCTCATTCATCAAAACCTTCTTTATGTGGTTAGTGCCTTTGTCCCAGAGAAGCACAGCGAGAAACACAGCAGAATATAGATCACGTATCTCCAGAGACGCCAGTGAACAGAGTGTGGATGACTTTAGCACTGCACCCGAGACATCTACCTGCTCCAATCAATTAGACCTGATCAAGGGGAGAGTGTAAGAGCCGAAGGGTGCTCTGCTGATAAGGCGCTGTTCTGTTTCTGCTTCTTCAGTTAGTCCTCAAACCACAAAGAGCTGTCCAAAAGTGTCTACGGGGTCGTGCGGTCCGAACTCAAAGAATCATGTTGCAACAGTGAACTTAAAAAGCATCAGTTTTTTCTAATTATGACTTGGTTTAGCGGGATAGTACCTGTGGTAAATATATACACTTTTACATCAGTTAAAGGGTCCATATTACGCTGTCTCCTGATCTATGTTATAATGTTTTTTCTTCATCACAAACATACCTGGAGTGGTGTTTTGTTTCATTCACACATGTTTAATGCACAGAGAATCAACTATAACGTGGCTAAAAGCTCTAAAATGTTGATTTTGCGTCATAGGTCTACTTTAAACCTGTGCAAGTTTTCTACCTCTGACTTCACAATCTGGGGAAATAGCACTTTTTTTCATTTGTACCAAAATGGCAAGATGGCGCGGCTAAATCGTACATGTATCACCAATTAGGAAAATAAAATTAGCAAACTAAGTACGTCACAGTGGACGTGTACCAGTGGCAGTGAAAACGGGGGTTGATCAGAGCAATGATGTCTTGAGTATTAGATATCAAACATACATGAATCAGGCTAAATCCAACTTCAGAGGGTAAAGGAGAAAGGGAATCAACTATAACATGTCTAAAAGCTCTAACATGTCCATTTTGTGTCATAGGTCTGCTTTAAACCTGTGCAAGTTTTCTACCTCTGACTTCACAATCTGGGGAATTTCAGAAAGAGTGATTTTTGGGACTCAAAGCAAGACAATCATAACTACACTTATCCATACCTTAAAAGAGCAAGAACAAAGACTTATTTCAGAAGAAGATTAAAGTTTATTTAGAGTGACTTTGTAACTACTTCATTAATCCTCTGGCAGTAACTCCTAACACCTTCTTTAAGTAGTTCCTAAGCCTGATATACCTCGTAATTAACAAAAAAGATTAGCAAGTCTCAATCAAAGACACTTACAGAAGCAGAGGATTATGGGTAGTGTTGTCTCAGGCTGACAGTGGACGGTGCATGTTGATCAGGTTCAGTTTTCACGAGGGAAGCACAGACGTGTATGGAGGCTTTTATTATATGAGTTTGTCAGAGCTCTGGAGGTGAGTCTAAAACTTGACCCTGAGTGAGCTCTTCTCTCAAAAGGAAAACACTCTGTTCCACCTTGTGATATCATGTAATGCAGGAAGCACTCCACGGTGTTTTTAAACTCCATCCAAATGATTCTAGTGAAAGTGTATGGTTATTTCAGCTCTGGAATTGGCAATCTCGACTGAACAAAAGGTAAATGGTAGCTGTTATCTTGAAAACTGCCATTTCATGACATCACAAGGTGGAACAGAGCATTTTGAGCTTTGGAGATGTAGACAGACTAATAATAAAGTGTTACTCAAATATGTGTGAATGAAACAAAACACAATTGTGATGAGGTAACGGCATTATAGCATGGCTTAAAGCTCACAAGAGTCAAATTTGTTAAATATAGGACCGTTATGTGGCAGTTTGTGGCAATAGAAGTTGAGGAAAAGTGCAAAAATACAGGAAGTAGTGCAGAGTTGTACATTTTTCTGCCAATTAAAAAATTATTTAAACAAGATAAAGGTGTCACTTATTTGTCTTAGTCTAATTATAACTAGTGCGCAGATGTTTTGGCCCTTGCTAACATTATGGTTGCTAGGTAACAGTTATGGAAATACCTCTGCGTATGTCATCTGTTGCCTGTGTCAAATCAGGAAATAAAATGAAAAACTTAACTAAAACTTAAAAACAAATTGACAAAACAAGGCAACAGATGTATTAAAATTTTAAATATAAATCTAATTATGTTTTATTAAAATGAATAACCTCTCATCTGCACCTTAACTTGAGTTTGGGAATTTATCTAAATAAAGTACTTAGTAAACTATTATCTACTAAAGTTTTGGATTTTAATTGTGTCTTTTTAAGGAAATGGTGAAATTAAACGTATAACTCATTGTGTAAAAAAGTCACAGCAGGGACAGGATAATGCAGGATTGTCATTTTTAATAAATCCTACCCACAATCCCACAGGAAAATCCACACGGCTCAGATATCGGGCTTAGCATAATTCCAGCAGTCTGCTTCTAAGTGGACCAAGTTTGGGGAAGTTAAATCAAATTCACTCTTTTCCTTTATCCTTCAGTGATCTCGGAGACTCCAGCCTCCATGTGCTTTTAATATTTGAAGCTAATTTTAACTTTTTCATTTGAAGGACATATAGATTTACATTGTGTTTGTCCTGTGTTTTTTGACATTGCATGTTTTAGAACTTAAATACTCTGGCCTGTCATGATAATCTCTATATCAGTGATTTATTTGTGTACTTTTTCTTTTTACTACTGGTAACGTTTTGGTAATTTTTTGGCTATATGATAAGATTAAAGCAACAAAAGGTTGAATTTATAACTTCTATGACTCATTACAGATGCAAACTAGCAACTAAAGTGTTTCATTCTGCTGTTTATTTATTGCAGCCCACAATATTGTAGATTTAGAATAGTTTTTGTGGTTCTGCTCTTGGGTTATTTTGTCAGTGGCATCAATGAGTTTCAGTATTATTGTTTATCGTCTGTATTTACTTCAGCGATATATCAAACTTCAAAATATGGCAGCAGTGGGAGTGAACCATAAAAAAACAAAAGCTAGCCGTATATGGAAATCGATCAGTTGACGTATGCAGTAGAAAATTGCAGTGCCCAATGGGAGCTGCTATCGCCGCCTCAAACGTCATCACAACAAAGCGCTGCTATCAGCTCCTCCTTGGGACAGCTGCACATCACGTTAGCGAGTAGCAGTTTTTTTCATTTGTACCAAAGTGGCTACACGACTCTGCTAAGTCCTGCATGTATCACCAATTAGGAAAATAAATGTAGCAACTAAGTACGTCACAGTGGACGTGTACGTGTGGCTGTGAAAACGGGGGTCGAGCAGAGCAATGACATCTTGAGTATAAGATACAAGAGTAGCAAACGTACATGAATCACACTAAATACAACTTCAGAGGGTAAATGAGAAAGGGAATCAACTATAACATGGCTAAAAGCTCTAAAATGTTGATTTTGCGTCATAGGTCTGCTTTAAACCTGTGCAAGTTTTCTACCTCTGACTTCACAATCTGGGGAAATTTTAGAAAGAGTGATTTCTGGGGCTCAAAGCAAGACGGCCATAGCTACACTCACCCATGCCTTAACAAAAGCAAGAACAAAGACTTATTTCAGAAGAAGATTAAAGTTTATTTAGAGTGACTTTGTAACTACTTCATTAATCCTCTGGCAGTAACTCCTAACACCTTCTTTAAGTAGTTCCTAAGCCTGATATACCTCGTAATTAGCAAAAAGATTAGCAAGTCTCAATCAAAGACACTTACAGAAGCAGAGGATTATGGGTAGTGTTGTCTCAGGCTGACAGTGGATGGCGCATGTAGAACAGGTTCACAGTTTTTCATAAGAGAAGCACATACGTGTATGGAGGCTTTTATTATATGAGTTTGTCAGAGCTCTGGAGGTGAGTCTTAAACCACACAGCTGACCCTGACTGAGCTCCTGAGAATTGCCTTTTGAGGAGCTAGCTGAATGTTGGTGATCCTTTTAAACTTATGTAATGATGGAGATTATTTTTAGAGTTGTGTGTGGGCAGAGCACTGTATTCTGAATATCCTTTAAAGTGCTTATATTACTCTGTTTTCTGATCTATGTTATAATGTTGTTTCCTCATCACAAACAGACCTGGAGTTGTGTTTTGTGTCATTCACACATGTTTAACACACAAACCCTGTATATTTAGCCTGAGTTCTTTCAAACTGAAAAAAAAAAAAACACAAAAAAATAGAAAAGCTCAAAACTCTCTGTTCCACTTTGTGATATCATGTCGTAATACAGGAAGTACTCCACTGTGTTTTAAATGCTATACACAATCACTAAAGGAACAGAGCATTTTGAGTTTTGGAGATGTAGACAGACTAATTGAGTTACTCAAACATGTGTGAATGAAACAAAACACAACTCCAGGAGGCAACTTTTGAGGAAGCAACACCACAATAACTTGGATTGAAGCTCAGAGTCGATTTTCTATAATATAGGACCTTTAAAGGTGCACTATAAAACTTTTCTGATGGAGGGTTCGCCACCTGCTTGTCTCCAGGTGGCGGTCCAGGTGGTCTTACAGCGCCTGGAAAGATCCACAGCATGGCATTAAACTTATGTCACTATCTATCGCCATAGAGACAAGCAAATTATGCCACCAGGACAAGTTATTTTTGAGCAATAAAAACCCCTGTAATTGAATAAATACAAGGTGTATAAGTTAAATGCCAGACTGTGGAACATTCCAAGCAAACAGTACCATCTGAGACAAGCAGGTGGTGCAACCCCCACTGGAAAAGCACAGAATAGTTGCATTATATTATAGGATTAAAACAACAGTGACAATTGTGGCACTGTTTGTTGTACATTTAGTCATTACTTTTTTCTCACTAATATTGTGCAGTTTGAAGAATACTATATGATCAAATACCGCTATGTATTACTTTAAATTTTTAAGAAAGTAACTCTTTTCTGAACAGCACCAAAAGAAAGAGTGACTATTACAGAATACAGTTACTACAGTGATATATTTCTGTCCCTGCATTCAGTTACAGTATTTCCCACCTGTTAATGTGGGCGAGCTGGTGATAAATACCATCTGTCTCAATTCAAACAGTAGATATTTCAAGAACAATACAAACATGCTCCTGCTCAACTGGATGAAATACAAATATGAACTTTATTTGAATAAAGTTTGGTTCAAAAGTATACAAAATGGAAATATGGGAAACAGCAAAGCAATGACTGTATAGTGACTGCAGAGCTCACATGTCTTCGACTAAGGCTAAATATAAAAAGATTTGTTCTTTGTGACCTGTTTGCAACAAGGTCTCGGTAGCTCATTTGTTAGTGTCAGATCCACTAATCTGAAGGTTAGTGATTCAAATCCTGCTCTTGACATAATCGTTGATAGAGTGGTGTGTGAACGTGTGCGTGAATGGGTAAGTGCTTCCTCGATGTAAAGAGCTTTGAGTGTCTTGAAGGTAAAAAAGCACTATATAAAAACGTGACACTTTACTATTTCGTTGTCGTATATGTCCTTGCGGGATGCACATTTTAAATATGTCTAATTACTTTGTAGAAAATGGTTAAATGTTAAATGTTGCATGCCTAACCTCTTCCTCTCTGTGTGTTTTAGGTAAGTTGCTGTTTCCTCTTGTTCAAACTCTTCTCCTGGAGCTGACACACAATGTTCTGGCCGTGCTCACTACTTCATCTGCTGCAGGTCTGACACTGAGTCTTTGAACAAAATGCTCCTAAAGACGTAGATGTTCAGATGTTGGTTCAGAGATTGGTTTGGCCTAAATGTGTTTTGTCTGCTTTGTCTCCGCTGTGGGCTGTTTGTGGAGTGCAGCTGCTCTGTTTTTCTTGTGGAAATATTTGAATGTTTTGATCACATGATCCTAACTTTATCCACGATGGGAAGTAGAACGTTTGTGACTATAATGTGGCATGGGCGAGTACTGTATCAGAATGAAGCCAGTGTTATAGTTTCATGTATCAAAATAGATGCAATTGACTATTAGCTTTAAGTCATGTTATAACCTCATCAAAAATATACATGGAGTTTTGTTTCATTTACACATGTTTGAGTAACACTTTATTATTAGTCTGCTACATCTCCAGAGCTCAACTCAGCCTAAATGTACAGGGTTTGTGTGTTAAACATGTATGAATGAAACAAAACACAACTCCACGTATGTTTGTGATGAGGAAACATCATTATAAGATCAGACAATAATGTAATATGGGCCATTTAAGGTTAAGCTTAAGGTACACTTCATTGTCCCTGTAGGGAATATGGTCCTCTGCATTTGATCCATCCCTCAGTACCGCTGGGCCACCCTGTTGGGAACAATGGGCGTGGTGCAGCACCCTGGGACCCACCTCCAGATCTTGGTCAGGACCACCTTACCTGGAGGATATATTGTAGATATTTTGGGTTGGTAGGGAAAACCAGAGTGCTTAGAAGAAATCCACTCAGACACATAAACAGACATGCAAACTCCACACAGAATGTTCTGAGACAAACCCAGAATCTTCTTGCTGTCAGGCGAGACGGCTAGAAATTCTGCCACCATGCTGTGAATGAGTCCTAGACTGTATGAAGAGTGGACTAAGTTAGTGTGACGTCACCCATAGTTTTCAACTCTAGTCAAATGAAGCTCATCGAGGCTAGCAGTTTTTGGGGCGAATTTGGAGCCAAGTTTCACATTTGGAATTCTGACTGTGAGTATCATAGCAACCAAAGAGCCAATCTGGAACGAGGCTGTCAATCAAACCTGCAGGAGCGACCTCGGTGAAAGAAGGCACCTGATTTGTCTGGTATTAATGTTAATATCTTGAATCACGGACAAAATAGCTAAATAAAAGCCCCAGTATCATGTAAAGCGGGTTAATACGAACATTTAAAGAACAAAATGACGAGGCTCACTGCAGCAGTTACAGAGAGAGGAGTGACAATTTTTCAGTGTAAAGTAAATTGAAGCCAGGGTGCACCCATGCTCACTTCCTATTTGGAACGCGGTGGCTAGCAGGTTAGCTCTGTTCATAAATATATACAGTCTATGGTCCTATGAGCAAATCTAGTCATTGCAATTCACCACAAACAGAAGATGTTCCAGCTCACTAAAAGTTTGCAGTTGTTTTGCTGACACCTCCAATACAGCCTCCCTCTTCCGGTGACTTTAATGCTCCTGGATTATTGCTCATACGGCTGGAATAAAAGGGACTGTGTCAAGGGCTTTCTGCAAGTTACTTTAATTTATGACCCAATTAGTTTTGGGTTTTCCTGCTCTGTCACTGAAGGAGTGGGGTTTGTGTGAAGATAGCGTTTGTCAGTGTCAAAGCGTTTTCTTACTGTGTCATTATGAAACTTTACATGAGCAGCTCTGCCCGTGTACAGTCCACTCTACAACTGACTTTCACTTTGAAAACCCTGTTCCAAAATTTGTCTTGCCGTCTATTTGTAGATGCAGGAAGGAAACAGCTGCATGGACAGAACAGGGATCTGGGATAGAGACATGCGGCTGTACGCTAACAGAGCAGGATTTAAATCTTTATCCAGTTTGTATTCCAAGTGAAAGGGCCCAACCAGGACAAAGTAATGGATTTTTAAAGACTCTAGGAAGGGTTTAGACAATACTTTTCATTAAATAAACACATGACTATTTTGTGACCTGCAGTAATGCAATATGTTCCTCCTAAATGATCAGGTTAGACATGTTTGCTGCGTTTAAGTAAGTTTTAGTTGTTAAATGAAGGAGAAGAGAGTATAGCATTATGATGTACTTATTTATTTATTTGTAAAAGGACAGCTCATATTTATGAACATTTAAAAATGTAAATATGGAAAGATTATAGCCAACATGGCTAATTTCCATCTTCAGTCCCTTGGCCTGTGAGGCGACAGCAGGGGGCTGAGGAGGGACTAAGATACTGCTGCTGCAACAGGAGGAGGCAGAGCAGCACGACAATGACACACGGACTGGAGAGGTACAGAGGGAGACTTGAATAAATAAAACAAGAAATTCACAGGATGGAAAAATAAGTTTAATGCAATAAAGAATAATTATTTAGCTTGTTGGCCTATCTATAAACATTGTGTGTCATAATAGGTCTATCAGACTATGTGTTGTTTAAAATAATTAAAAATATATAGAAAAAATACCATCCTTATATCAGTTATCAGCCTCACCAAAATATCGGTATCGCCCTAAAATTTCCATATACTTTACTTGGAACCATAGGCTGTATGTAAATGGACATAGCTAATCTGCTAGCCTCCATGTTCCAAATATGAAGTGAGGGGGCACTTCTTGCTCTATCGACTCTGGCTCCAAAACTGTGGCCTCTCTCTGTAACTGCTGCAGTGAGTCTCATCATTTTGGTCCTAAAATGTTTGTATTAACCCACTCTACATGATCTTTGTGTTTTTATTTTTTGACTTTCGGAAGTTTCTATTTATTTGAATCAAATCAGTGTAATTAACTGTATCTCAGAAACACTCAAAAACTCCACTAATGTTTTGTCTATTTTTCTTAAGTTGTGGTGCAGTCGGAAACTTCTCATCCGTGTGTGTTTTAATTCACAGTGATGTATAGTTATATTCTCATTAAGCATAAGGGCATCCCGACTATTGATCCCATCTTCAACAACAGCCACTATTGTCTGTTTACGCATAAAACTCTTCTTTCACTGTAAAACCTCGGGAGCTAATCATGATAAATGCTCGAGCTCCACTTTACGTTGACTTTTAAACACTTTATTAATGAACATGATCGTGAAAACCAGCCCACAATGCTTCAAACTGTTACAGTTCTACACTTGATCAATATGAAGTGAATAAAGGTCCATTTTCCTCATGCATATTTCATTCTGCACGCTGAGCTGCCCGTTTGCTCACAGAGTGGAAATACGATTTAATATGTCCACAGAAGGAAATTGCATATCAAGTGTGTTTAGTTTTTGCCGTGTGCTTGGCTGGGCAAATGAATAAACTTAGAGGTCCTATATCACTCATACCCGACTCGTGAGCTTTTACCTGTGTTATGATGAGTGATATACATATTTGGAGCTGTGTTTTTTGATTGAAACATGTTTGAGGATTCCTGCATCATTAGGTTGTCTGCATCTCCACAGCTCACAATGCTTTGTTTCACCTTGTGATGTCATTTAGTGGTCATTTTAAGTTTAACACCTGATTTGAGCCTCAGCTGAACTGATTTACATTTCAGTACTCTGGAATAATCTTAAATTGCAGCTTTTATTTTATTTTTTTTTATATTTTTTGTTTTATCTTTTGTTTAGTTGAGATTGCTAATAAAAATGGGCTGGTGCATCAAGGAGTCCATCAGTTTCAATGAGGCTAAAACAATAACTGTATCTTCAAAGGTGAGGTCGCACTCACACCAGGCCTTTTGACCAGAGATCATTCTATGTCCCACACTCCTACCTGCATGTCCCAACTGAGCCACAGCCCAGTGACGTCATCACACAACGCTGTTTGTTTATAAGTGGAGCAGCAGTGCTGACGCTTTAGGACAGGGGTGTCCAAACTTTTTGCAATGAGGGCCAGATTTGGTGAGGTGAAAAGGTGCGGGGGCCAAACATTCACCCTGATCATTCTTTGAACCATTAATATTAAATGCACATGAACTTTTTAATAATTTTTTTACTTTTTATTGCAACTGGCTTTCACCTTTCAAAAACAAAATGAATAAAACACAGATTATAAATATGAAAAAGTGAACATTTAATCTGTGGTTTTGATTATCACAATAAAATTAATTCACTGAGATTTTCTAATTTATTCACCAAACAAACTGAGACTGGACTGAAACTGAGATCTGGACTGTAGTAAATAGGCCTGGTCTGGCTCAAAGACGGTAGTTTGGATGAGCAAAACGTCGCAGGTGAGTCAGTCTTGTCCTCGCACGGTTCTTGTTAAAGTTCATAAACGAGAACTAAACAAACTCAGCATTTTCTTAGCAAATGTTCAAATTTCTTTAAACCTGTCTTTATCCAATTGCAAAAGTCAGCAAGAGCGCGACTGCTTGTAAATGTGTATTTTACGTTGGTCAACAGTGCAACGGGCCACACATAATTATTTTTATTCCAGAGGCTGCGGGCCGGTGGAAATTTGTACACGGGCCACAATTGGGGCCCCCGGGCCGGACTTTGGGTATGCCTGCTTTAGGAGATATTTAATTCCGCTGGTCTTATTTTCTTCGCTTAACAGTGAGTCAGATCTGAGTCCTGCTGTGAGACTCACTTAGTTAAGGCTTCAGAACTTCTGTCTGTCACAGTCCTGACTGAAGGTGAGGAGTCAACGTGAGTTTGGAGCAGACTTTTTCCTCTTATCCTCTATCCTCTCCACGCCCAACACAGGGCTTGTAAAGATAAATGGTGCTTATGCATTTACATGAGCAACGATACTGTGCTTTAGCCTACCTCCTCCAGTCGGGCCAAAGTCCCAACCGGGCTGTGCCTGGGCACGTATCATTTGCATTCAAACTAAACGTACCACACTTTGGTGGCTATCCATACTTGGGCACAATTTCATTTTAGCCCTAGAATTGCTAAAGGGTACACTCAGAGTTATTCTAATGTAGGTGTATGGAGTTTAAAAACACCGTGGAGCACTTCCTGTATTACCACATGACATCACAAGGTGGAACAGAGTGTTTTCTGTTTGAGAGATGAACTCAGCCTAAATATGTAAGGTCTGTGTGTTAATGAAAGAAAACACAACTCCAGGTCTATTTGTGATGAGGAAACGACATTGTAGCATAGATCAGAAAACAGCGTGATACGGGCCCTTTAGTGTAATTGACAGAGGAGTAGAAAGTGTTCCTTCCCTTCAGACAGACAGTTGTAGAGGCCATGTGTCTGACTGCAGCTCTGTCGGGGGCGGCTAATTTTAGCAGCAGTTCATTCGGTCTCTGAGCAGCTTGTGTCTTCATTAGCGTCTGTTTACCTGCCTGTTAACAAAACCACTCAGGATCCGCACAGTGTTTTGTGCTTGAGAATGTGAATCCAAAGCACAGCCTAAACTAATCCAAACTGAACTGGATCTATCATGTAACACGGGTTCTAAATAGGTTTTTGTCAGTGAATCAAGATATAACATTCTTTGTTTTTTGGTAAATGGCTATTTTTGATTTGACCAGCTTTATTTTGCTGTTGTAATGAAACTAAAATAAAACTCGAGTTCATTTTCTGAGAACTAATGCTTCAAATGCAGATACTCAAACCTGCATGAATGGCTTATAATACAACTCAGAGTAAGGTAATGATGAAGTGAAAGTATGGTATATAATAAAAAGTAGATTTTCAGAATCCAGGAGCAGGTTTATACATATTACTTTTAGTTTAATTTTGGTTATGGCGTCACTAGGGACATTTTTAACGCTTTTCAAGGCCATCAAAGCACTTTACATCAAGAAACCACTCACCCATTCACACACACATTCATACACCAGTGTACACAGATACTCCGGATGAGGTGGGTGAAGTGTCTTGCCCAATGACACAACAATAGCATTCTACTGTAGGAGCTAGAATTGCACCTTGCAACCTGTGGGTCATTGGATCTGACTGCTCAATCACATGATGTTTATGTCGAGAGCGGACTTTAAACCTTCAACCTTCAGATCAGTCTATAGTAGACATATAGGGAACAGTTTTATCATAAACATATAGATTTTTTATTTCACTTAATGACATTCAAAGTGGATATTGTTGATGTCTGATTGTAGAATTTTAAACCTAAACATGAAATCAACTTTTTTTTGTGTCGTAACGGGTGTGTGTAGCAGACCAAGGGATGCAGACTCGGGGCAGATTTACAGTATTTATTGTAATAATGGAACAAAGTACGAACAGCAGGTGATCCGGAGGTGAGCAGGGGAGCAGGAACACAGGAACACAGGAACACAGGAACACAAGAACAGGCAGGCCAGACGGGCGGAGGGCAGAGCGGGTAGGAGACATCCAGGGCCAGAGCACGACAGGAACACAGGAACAAGTGAACACAGGAACAAACAGGAATGAAGGGACGACAGGAATCCAGTGAACACGACAGGGATCTCGCACTGAGTGTCTTCTCCCATCTCCTCTTATCCATGGCAGGTGTGGTGATTAGCCAGATGGAGAGCAGGTGCGCGCGGGAGGAGCTGAGAGCTCCGCCCAGCTCCAGGCACAGGCAGGTGAGGGAGGGGGAAGAGCACACAGGGAGACAAAACAAGAACAGAAAAGCCCACATCATGACATTTTGCTACTGAACTCTGTTCCTAGTATTTTTTTTGCCATTTTAAAGTGCACACTAGGTACATTTGCAGCTTTGTGGTCAAAACTTAAAAAAAAAAAAAAAAGTAGTTGGTGACATCACACAACACTGTCTTGATTACATCCAGGTTTTTCTGATTACTGCAGGGGCGGAGTTTGAAATGTGGATACCTTTTAGACCAATCACACTGTTCCTCATGTCCAGACCCCGCCCCTCCTCCCCATTCACTCTTACTGCCCAAGTTAGCAGCTGTTTGCAATGTTGTTGAAGTTTACGCATTTAGTCCCACTTTGAATTATCATTTCATTTAATGTGTGTGTGTAAGTAATCTATTATTCCCTTTATTTCTGTCTAAAATAAGGAGAATGTAAATGATAAACTGGACTTAAATCCAGGCCATGGCAGAGCCGGTCTCTCATGTGGGGCTGTAGTGACGTGGGTTAGTTGTGCAGGGACAAGACTTCAGTGCATCTGCCTCCTCCATTTCCTCTGGGAGCTCTGCCCTGCATTTAGGCCAGAGCACCTCTTAAAGGGATCTCTGTCAAAAGGAGCCTCTGCTTTGAATGTAACAAGGACTGCCAGACAGAAGAGGGGCGTCAGAGGAGGAATTCACATAAGCTTTTCTAGTGAAGGTGGAACAGTGTCTGAGAAAAGGGGGTCAGAGTGGCACTTTATATCTAGAGCATAACAGATATAACGTATAATGGTAATGCAAATGTCCGTATCAAAGGGATTTACGAGATTAAAATGTAAAATCAAATACAACTGATTACAAAGAAATGACTCTCAGATCATCAACCACATTTTGTATGTAGATATTAAAATTAACACTTTCAAGCTTTCCCTGGGGAGGTGTTCAGGGTATGTCCCATCGAGAGGATGCCCAGGACACACTGTAGGGACTATGTCTTTCTGCTGGCCTGGGAGCGCCTTTGAGTCCCACTGGAGGAGCTGGAGGATGTGTATGGGGTGAGGAAAGTCTAGGAGTCTATGCTTAGACAGCTGCCCCCACGATCCAGCCCCATATAAGCAGAAGAAAATGGATGGATGGACTTTCAAACTTTTATACTCACACCTGCACCTGTTTTATATGGACTTGTGCACTTGTCTGTTTTGTTTGTTTTTCTGCATGTATTGAAAAAGAGAGTCTAAGTGCTCCCATTGGGTTCCCCTGTATAAATAAAGGTAAATAAAATAAAACAAAATAAGAAAATCAAGCGTTATGTCCCTGTCTTCCTTTGTACTAGTGTTGAGCAGAATACAGAGTCTTTGCACAACTGGGACATATTGGTTATTTTTTTGACTATATGATAAGATTTCAGGTGTCAAAGGTTGAAATTAATAACTTGTGCGACTCAGTATTGATGCAAACTTACAACTAAAGTAAAATCTGTCTATGGATCAGACCTGGACAACTGAGGGATTACACAGACAACAACTTAAGTGTTTCATTCTGCTGTTTATCTATTGCAGCTCATGCTTTTTAACAATATTGTAGATTTAGAATAGTTTCTCTGGTGTAATCTGATCTTAGGTTTTTGTGTCAGTAGCATAAACTACAATATTAATCATCTATATTTACTTCAGCGATGTACTGAACTTCAAAATATGTTACCGTGACAGGCCTAGTCCAGTCCATTATTAGCTCTAAATATGTGCTTTGGCATCGTACTGGACCCGCTCCTCCCTCAGTGATCATTGAGATGCTTTCAGAATCATAAAGTTTAACTCTCCCTTTCTTCCTTTCCCATGCCAAAGTGTGTGCTGCGTTGAGTTCACTCTCACAGGTGTAATTGTGAGGAGTAAACAGACCATGACTGGACTAGACTGGACTAAACTACTTCAGTAATTAACATTCAGAAAACTGTATCCCCTTCAAGCCCTGCATTCAGTCATCAAAAACATACCAGACCAGCATTTTAACAATATTTTACCTGTCCCCATCTGTATTAAATATGATTGGCCTATGAATGTTGTGATATCATCTGAAATCCAGCAATAAGCCACAGAGCTCTATCCACAAGTGCATTACATAAAGAATAGGCCACACCTGTGTTTAGCAGCTGATAAACTCACTGGTATCTCTCCAGTCCAGACACAAGTGTGTACTGAATTGGAGTCAATAAATGCAATCATGTTTTCCGTGACCTTTGAGTGACAGGCCAGTTCTTCGCAGTGTTCTCCACTATTTAGTTGAAACCCAATAGGAGCTGTCCATGGTGCTGAACGTGTCAAACGTCTACATACATTACATATATATCATATGCATGGCATTATATCTATGTTTAGGCCTGTCCTGATAATCACTATATTGACTTAGTGTTCCATCTTTCATATATAGAATAATATGTTTTTGGGGTGAATATTTATCGTGTGTAATTTTTTGGCTTTAAGATAACATTTAAAGAGTAAAAGGTTGAGTTAATAACTTCTTTGACTCATTACAAAAGCAAACTTAGTAGTATCAGACTTTCCATTGTTTAAAATAGTAAAAAATATATATTGAAAAAATATCAGCATATGACCTCCGTGTTCAAAATAGGAAGTGAAAATGGTGCGCACTTCCGGTTCCATCAAGTCTGACTCCAATTCACTTTACATTTAAAAAACTGTTGCCCCCCGTTTGGTCTTAAAATGTTCGTATTAACTCGCTCTACGTGATCCTGGTATTTTTATTTTAATATTGTGTCTGTAAATCAAGATATGAACATTAATAACAGACAAATCAGTCGCCTTTCCCTGAGGTCGGTCCTGCTAGCGTTAGCAACAGGTTTGACTGACAGCTTTGTTAAGTGCCCACCCCCTGCTAAATCAGCTGTGCGGGTGGGAAGGGGCGTTACCTACAAGAGCCTTGCTCTGGATTGGCTCTTTGGTTGCTATGTTACTCGCATTCGGAATTCCAAATATGGAACTCGGCTCCAGATTCCCTCCTATAACTTCTAGCCTCGATGAGCTTCATTTGACTGGAGCAGAACGCTGTGGTGACGTCACACTCACTTAGCCCACTTTTTTATACAGTCTGTGATCCTGACCTGATTCATCTCTTTGTGTTCAAATATTCAGAGATGTTATTGGATATTAACATGTACTTAAGTTCTGTGACCTCCTAATAACACAAGTCTGAGTGAGAGCCGGAGCTGCTTCATATTTCAGGAGAGACTTGTGGTGGGAATATTTTGGTTTCAATGCAACAACATGACGCTGCATATAAATAGAGCTTTAATAATGCATGTGCCAGTAAATCCGTCCCACCTCACTCTGAGATCTCATATTCAAACAGGCACCGGGACCCTCATCACATCAGTTGTAAAAATGAATGCCAAACAATTTCTTCATAAATTTTACATCTGCTGCAAAAACTAATGCCATGTTTTCCTCCCATGTAAAGATGTTGTATTTATGTTCTGGAAAATGGTGTAATAAATTAGAATGGAGGCCAGGGGGCTATATAAATCTATGGAAGAATTACTGTTTTTGACTTACAGACATTAAAGGGCCCATATTACACTATTTTCTGATCTCTTTTATAATGTTGTTTCCTCATCACAAACAGACCTGTAGCATTTTGAGCTTTGGAGATGTAGGCCACATGTGTCAAACTCGAGGCCTGTGGGCCAAATGTAGCCCATCATATCATTTTATGTGGCCCACAACATAAATTAAAACATAAGACTAAAATTAAAACATAATTAAAATGTCAATTTATCAGGAGATGCACAGTTATACAGCCATATTTTTTACATTTATGGACATGCATATGCAATATTTGTAACCTGAATAAGTAATAAATACAGAAAAAATGGGTGAAAATGGGTTTGACACTTCTGATGTAGACAGACTAATAATAAAGGGGCTACTGAAACATGTGTGAATGAAACAAAACACAACTCAAGGTAGGTTTTTGAGGAAGTAACAACATTATAAGAATTTTGCATAATATAATACTTTGCAGAAGATAGATGACCGCATTATCCACATACTTTTAAAATTAAATTAAAATAATGCTGACGTATGCTTAAATTTACAATCCAATTAAAACATATTTTAACACAATATATATTTAGGCTACAATTTATGGCATAGGGATTTAGGGTTTAGCTCTTGCTGTTTTGTCAGATAAGCAAACATGGCCCACATGTTCCAGTGATGTGTTCTTTTGGTTCTTATTCCTTGTCTAATCAGAGGAGCACACACACACTTATTATGCAGTGTGGCATTTGCATGACATTGATTTGAAACTGCTGCACACTGCCAAAATCTTCTCTCTGGTTTTGCTTTGAGGAGGCAATGGACCACCTTCCCTCACCTGGCTGGATGAGCCCTACCCTATCCTGGATGAGCTGTGATGTGCGTTAGTCCTGAACACATCTGCAGTGTGCTCATCCTTGTTAAGTCCTGGTTTGGTCCTGGTTTAGTCCCGGTTCAGTCATGGGTCAGTCCTACTTTAGTCATACTTTAGTCATACTTTAGTCCTGGCTTAGTTTTGGTTCAGTCCTGGTTTAGTCCTGGTTTAGTCCTGGTTTAATTCTGGCTTAGTCCTGGCTTAGTCCTGGTTCAGTCCTGGTTCAGTCCTGGTTTAGTCCTGGTTTAGTCCTGGTTAGGTCCTGGTTTGGTCCTGGCTCAGTCCTGGTTCAGTTATATTTCTCTGTAGCGATATATCGAGCTTCAAAATATGTATCATGACAGGTCTACATGTATTTAGTCCTGACATGTGAGTCAGTTGGGGTTGGTCTAAAACTGCATTTAAATGTGTGTGTGTGTTTTTCTCAATGATCTGTGTGTGTGTGTTTGAGTCAGTGATCTGTGTGTGTGTTTGAGTCAGTGATCTATGTGTGTGTTTGAGTCAGTGATCTGTGTGTGTGTTTGAGTCAGTGATCTGTGTGTGTGTTTGAGTCAGTGATCCGTGTGTGTTTTTTTGTCAGTGATCTGTGTACGTGTGTGTGTGTTTGAGTCCGTGTTGTATCTGTGTCTATAAGAACACTATTTGTAGCCTGTTGATAAAAATAATATTGAGGTTGTCACTTGAATCAAAGCGTCGCCTTTGGTTGGCGACTTTATTTCCCTGATGATGATATAAATCCAGCTCTGGCCTGTCATGGTACAAAGAGGAGGTGTCTGCTCTCTTCTGCTTTAATCTGCTTTAATCTACACTGGATAAAGACCAAGGTTTTTAGAGGGATGAGAGTAGATTGTTGTTAATCTGAAGCAGGGTTTACATTGTGTCATTTTCGGGGTGTGATTTTAAAATTGGCCCGAATTTTGTTTCCTTCATGGGGGATACAAACACAGCTCTGGTGGGCTGGAGCGAGGAGGAGGAGGAGGTGAGCTTGGCCGTTGAGCCTTTGGCATGTCTGAACACATCTCTGCACACAAGAGGGCCAAAACCTCAGACTTTACACAAAGCAGTGCTAAAGTTAACAGTCCAACAGCTTGCTAACGTATTTCTATGGTGTTTTGGGTGTTTGAAGGTGTATGGAAACATAGTGGTTGATGCCCATCCCCTGGCTCATGTCCCACAGACTGCAGGCCTCCTCTTTCCCTCTGAAAACCACAAAAGACACATCACCACAGTCATTTTCACCGCCTGCAGCCGTGACACCTTTCCGCTGCTGTTCTAGTTTGCTGTGAGCTTGCGGGGGACAACCGGTAAGACTCATTTAGTGTGTGGAGAGGAGGAGAGTGTCCCGAGGGTGATGTGGTGGTTGAAGTTGTCATGGAAACTCTAAGGGTGCACTCACACTTGGCCACCCAAACTGCGCCCAGCTACCTAAAACCCTCAATGCAGTTTATGTTTGCCCAGTGTCCAGAGCGAATGATCCGTGCCAACATTTGAGACCTTGGCACGACTGGAGGAGGCGGGGTAGCACATGCGCCGTGAGCCCTGCCATGTGCACTACGGCAGGAAAGAGAAAAAAGTGAATTAGCTCCACGTAACACACTGGTAACAGTGGTTTTGTTTACGTGTACTCCAAAATCTGTTCAGCTCCGGTCAAATGAAGCTCATCGAGGCTAGCAGCTATAGGGGCGAGTTTGGGGCTGAGTTCTTTTTGTGAAATTCTTACCGGGAGTATCATAGCAACCACAGAGCCAATCCAGGGCGAGGCTCTTGAAGTAATGCCCCTTCCCACCCACACTGCTGGTTTAGCAAGGAGATGTTGCCTGTTGATAATGTGCCTGATTTGTCTCTTATTAATGTTCATATCTTGATTTATGGGCACAATAGTAAAAAAAAAACAAAAACACAAGGATCTTGCAGAAAAGGTTAATACGAACATTTTAAGACCAAAATGATGAGTCTGACCGCAGCAGTTACAGAGAGAGGGGCGACAATTTGTGTCAGTGGCATACATTAGTTTCAGTATCTCCATTTATCGTCTATATTTACTTCAGCAATATATCGAACTTCAAAATGTGTTATCGTGACAGATCCACCCTGTTGCTCTCACTGCTCTTTATTTGAGAATCACTGATCACTAGCAGGACTCTGAGTGATTCACAACATTAGAGATCTCATACCTTATCACACATTCAATAAAGCTGTAATATGAGTGTGCTGAGCTGATCACTGTTTCAGTGCTTAGAACTGAGGCTATTTACTACAGCACATAAACAGTTTCATTCATAACAAATGAATCATAATTAAAAGCTTCCCCAAAGCGTCAGCCTCCTGAGTGAAAGGCCAGAACAGGCCTCATATATTAAATAAAACATGAAACAATACAATAATGATAAACATGAAAACAAGACACAAATACCAAAATAATAACCTAAAACAACAAAGGTCATGACCCCCCAAGCCCCGCCCCTTTCCCCAAAGGCACAAAACTCTAAACAGAGCATAAAACGCAAATATAGTGGCAATATACCCCTTTGTTTTTCCCCTTCTTTTCTTTTTCTTGTATTTGTTTTCATTATTACTATCGCTTTAAGTCTTGCACACTTGGCAACATAAATATATATTCACAGTGATGGATTTATACTTTATTGTAGTAACACATACTGTAAAATACTTATTGTAAATAAACTGTAGTAAAGAAACTTCACTCGTAGCAGTAGGAGAGTCTGTTGGTTTTCCAATTCTCACTACAAGTGCGAGTTAGACATTTTATATTAAATATTTATATAAATTGGTCCATGAGCATAATCTGAAGAAAAAAGGGGAAAAAAGTCTGTGTGAGATGGCTTTTTCAATGGTTATTAATATGTAGCATTAGCAGAACAGCCTCATCGCTCATGTTAAAGGAGCATATTTCCTTCCTGACTGGCTAATAAGTTAGCCTGACATTTATTCAGTGCATTCATCTCCTGCAGTGAAGGGTCCAGTCAGTTTGACCTTGGCTGAGAGAAGAGCTCACACTCCTCTTACAGCAAACGTTATCAAACCCCTTCTACCAACAGTAGCTCCAAAGGGTGGCGGTTCGATCCACTGACCCCCAGGTTGGTGCTGTGATTCCAGCTCCCACAGAAGAATACTATTGTTGTGTCCTTGGGCAAGACATTTAACCCCACCTCGCCCCAGTGTCTGCGTTCACTGCTGTATGAATTTGTTAAGTGTGATGTAAAGTGCTTTGAGTATCTTGAAGGTGGAAATATATTATTTAAAAATCTGACCATTTACAAGAGCTCACATTTTCATCATTTCATCAGTGCAGAAACATTCAGGCCTCACTCTCACTGTGGTCTCATGAATTTACAAAAAAGTACTCTTACTCTTAAATGTATGAAGCTAGGTTTGATCTGTGCTTACTTTAAATCCTGTGCTTGTACAAAGAGGTACATTTAAAAATAAATGACTTGAGTTCACTGTTATGTTATAGGCTGTGTCCAAATGTCCACCGTATCGCCTATAGGGGGCACCATTTAGGGGTTACACCATTTTTAGTAGTATCCGAATGCCCAGTTGGTGAAAAAGTAGTGCACTCAATATTTCCCACAATGCACCTTGAAAAGTAGAGGGCATCAGTGGTGACTAGACCGACCAATATGCACAACAATGCATAGCGAGATTGGTTTATAGCGCTGTTGATCCTGATTATGAATAAAACACTCTTAAATAAACTAGTGTTAGCCGCTTACCTTAGCTCAAGCTGTTAAAAGAAGAATATTTTCCACATCTCAGATAAAAACAAGTCCGTGTACATCCGTTTACATACAGGCTGTGTAGTGAATGAGGGGTTATGGTCTAGGGGAGACATTCGGACACAGTCAAAGTGCATGTTACTCTACGTTCCCCTGTTGGTAGGACACATGTTGGGCTCTTTAAATATTCCAGGATCTGCTTTATGGAGACATGTGGTCCCAGCACATTCACCATAAACACTGTTCATGAATATAATGATGTTTCTCATAAGGAGCAGATGGAGGTGTGGGGCTGTGGCTTAGATACACATGAGGGAAGGTTCATTCACAGTCCACATGCACAGCCCTGATTCCTCATTCAGTATCTCGTCTGAGCAGCTTCAGTCTGACCCTCACACTGCTTTATAATCTGTCCTGTCTGGATTAGGTCAATGAGGTCCTTTTGTTAGAACTAGTATGGAGACTATTATTCAAATTATTCACATAACGAATAAAGACTTATATATTGCGAAATGTGTCAGAAGAACTTGATTACCACGGCCCTGTGTAAGTCACGGTCTCTCTGAAAAACTGTAGGCTGACCCACAGATGGATAGACTGTATAAAAGTGGACTAAGTGAGTGTGAAGTCGCCTATAGCGTTCGACTCCAGTTAAATGAAGCTCACCGAGGCTAGCGGTTATGGGGCAAATTTGTTCCACGTTTAGAATTCCAACTGTGAGTATCATAGCAACCAAAGAGCCAATCCGGAGCAAAGCTTTTGAAGGGAACACCCCTTCCCGCCCACACCACTAGTTTAGCAAGGAGTGGACACTTAGCAATGCTGTCAATCAAAGCTGTTACTAATGCTAGCAGGAGCAACCTCGGGGAAAGAAGGCGCCTGATTTGTTTGTTGTTAATGTTCATAACTTGATTTATAGACAAAGTAGCAGGATAAAAACCTCAGGATCATGTAAAGCGGGTTAAGACCAAAATGATGAGGCTCATAGCAGCAGTTACGGAGAGAGGGGTGACATTTTTTCAGGGTAAAGTGAATTGTGCGCCCATGAACACTTCCTATTTGGAATGCAGCAGCTAGCAGCTTAGCAATGTCCATTTATATATACAGTCTATGGTTCATAAGATAAAATAATCCTTTATTGTCTCCCACACGTCAACATGTAAAATAGCCCCACTCTGTCCCACCAGCGCAGATCACAAAGACATGTTCTCCTGTAATGCATTGAGCCATCGACGCAGAAGTGTTTTTAAAGAAAATGATTTTACTGGTGACCATTAAAGGTCCCATATTACGCTATCTTCTGATCTCTGTTATAATGTTTCCTCATCACAAACACACCTGGAGTTGTGTTTTCTTTCATTCACACATGTTTAACACAAAAACCCTGCATATTTAGACTGAGTTCTCTCAAACAGAAAACACTCTGCTCCACCTTGTGATGTCATGTGGTAATATAGAAAGTGCTCCACTGTGTTTTTAAAGTCCCTATACCTTAACCAGAATCATTTGGGTAATTTCAGTCCTGGAATTACCAATCTCTACTGAACTAAAGGTAAAAAGGAGCTGTTAACTTGAAATGTACAGCTTCTTGACATCACCAGGTGGAATAGAGCATTTTGAGCTTTGGGGATGTAGACAGACTAATTCAACATAACTGAATTCAGACTGACTACGAGCTTCTTTTCGGTAGAGTTAATATATGAGGCTGTGTGCTTTGAGACGTCAAATATATTCACATATTGACAAACTCTGAATGAAAAATTTGATCTTTTATCCAAGACCAAGAGACTCTCTGTTCAAACATTACTCACCGTCTTCTGAACGCCCACCTCCTTCACTCTTTCTTTTTTCGAGCTTTTATGTCAGATTTTATATTGAATTTTCCTCAAGCATTTTTTGGTAATATCAAAATTGCATCCATTATAATAATTGCTGTGCTTTGTGGTTCGATGATGACAGAAATGGAGAATGGAGAATCTTTCTGAAAACTAAAACTTCAGCCTTGTGTTACCTGGGCGGCTTTGTTCTTTTGTTCATAATAATTGTGTTTGTGGACTCATAAGTAGATAAGGAGAATGGATTCCTGCTTGTGTGAATGTATAGGATAACGCACTGCTAACTTGTGCAAGATCAAACATTTTCTTAGACTTTTACTGTTCTGTTTTTCTGTTAATAACAATGCAATCTTTGGCCATTCACACATATGTAGTCCTCATCTTATTCCTTGACCAGTTTTGTGAGAATGATCAGGTTTTGCAACAATATAACAGCGGTATTGTATTGCATCATTATTCAAAAATGAGGAGACAGAATAGTAAACAAAAACGTTATGGGCTTGAAACTGACTGACACTTTGATTCAATACGCTTCAGTGACACCACAATTATAGGAACAGTGAGGGCGACGATGCTCAGATGAATCATTAGAGTAATAGGAACAAGCTAATGGAGTGAATTCTTGACAAAGCACTTAATCACCTGCATTCACTCAGATGTGCAGGGGTAATATTTCAAATAAAGCTGCTAAACTGGGTGGGACTTGGAGGACTAAAGGGGAGGGTTAGGGGGGGTTAGGGGCGGGGTCTGGAGGAGTAAAGGAGAGATTGAGGAGGGGTGAGGGGCGTGGTCTAGAGGACTAAAGCGGAGAGCGATGGGTCTAGGGGACTAAAGGGGAGAGCGAGAAGAGTGAGGGGCGGGGTCTGGAGGAGAAAAGGGGGAGTGAGGGCGAAGGAGCGGTGGCGTCTTTAGGACTAAAGGGGAGAGTGATGAGAAGGAAGGGCGGGGTCTGGAGGACTAAAGGGTAGAGTAAGGGGTGAGGAGGGGCGGGATCTGGAAGACTAAAGGGGAGAGTGACGGTAAGGAAGGGCGGGGTTTGGGGGACTAAAGGGGAGGAGAGGTGAGGGGCAGGGTCTGGAGGAGTGAAGGAGTGAGAAAGTTTGAGGGATGGGGTCTGGAGGACTAAATGGGTGAGTGATGGGGAAGGAGGGGCAGGGTCTGGAGGACTAAATGGGAGAGTGAAAGGGGGGGTGAGGGGCAGGGTCTGGAGGACTAAAGGGGTGAGTGAGGGAAAGCAGGGGCAGAGTCTGGAGGAGTAAAAGGGTGAGTGAGGGGGATTAGGGGCAAGCTCTGGAGGACTAAAGGGGAGAGTGAAGGGAAGGAGGGGCGGGATTTGGAGCAGTAAAGGGGAGATTTAGAGGGAGGAGGGGTTAAAGGCGAGGGTGAGAGGCATGGTTTGAGGGACTAAAGGGGGTGAGTGAGAGGGAAGGAGAGACAGTGCCTGGAGGACTAAAACTCTAAGAAAACAAAAAAATCAGTAATTTGGGCAGTCTTACGTGATATCACCAACTACTTAAAACTGAAGCGGACACTGGAGGCCGCACACACTTAGATTTAGATATTTTTGACTGGAAAGCTGCAAATGTATCTAGTTTGCGCTGAAATTGCCAAAAATGACTAGGAACTGTAAATAATGCTTTTAAAACATAGCGCTGGGAGCTGTAAACCCATGTTCTTCTATTTATGTCCCAAAGAGTGAAAAAGATGACGAGAGATAGATATGTAGATGACCTCATCTTTATTCTACTCTGACAACCTTCAACAGCGGCTTAAGTCTGACTGTAGGGAGCGATGTGGGCAAGTCCAACTGAAGAGGTCATTTGAAAAACAGAAAAATGCCATTTAAACATAATTTGACTCTTTGTGTGTTTCCAAAAGTCAAATGAGTCCGTCCTTGGTTAAAATCGCTAAGTTGTGGTATAATTGATAATATTGTGTAAAAGATGGATAAAAAACTTGCAAATGAAAAATGAGCACCACCCTTACCCATCTGTTGCCAGTTGAATGTGGCATTTTTGAGTCTGAAATGAAGAATTGAATTGAATAAGAAACAAACTTCCCTTCCATTTGTTTTTCTTTTGCTGTTCCCAACCTGGAAATCACTGATAAAGAAAAATAACATTAAGCCTGAAGCTGACGCTTCCACGTCCATCAGAAAAGCGTGAGTCATTAAACCAGCTCCTCTCTTTCCTCTCTCACCTCTGAACTCCTCTCTCTCCTCTGGGCTCTTCCCTCTCTCCTCTGTACTCCTCTGAACTCCTCTGGCTCCTCTCTCTCTCCTCTGGCTCATCTTTCTCCTCTGGGCTCCTCTCTCTGTCCTTTGGGCTGCTCTCTTTCTCCCCTGGACTTCTCTCTCTCTTCTGACTCCTCTGGGCTCCTCTCTCTCTCTCTCTCTCTCTCCTCCGACTCCTCTCTCTCCTCTGGGCTCCTCTCTCTCTCCTCCGACTCCTCTCTCTCCTCTGGGCTCCTCTCTCTCTCCTCCGACTCCTCTCTCTCCTCTGGGCTCCTCTCTCTCTCCTCCGACTCCTCTCTCTCCTCTGGACTCCTCTCTCCTTTTGGACCGTCCCAGGTCAGGACGCAGGTTTCTCACACTCTATGATACGATTCCAGAAACTTCTGGATTCAAACAGAAGAAGGTAGGTGCAGAGGAGCTGCAGAGGAGCTGCAGAGGAGCTGCAGAGGAGCTGCAGAGGAGCTGCAGAGGAGCTGCAGAGGAGCTGCAGAGGAGCAGAGGCCCGGTCTCCTATTTATTTCACTAATGTTTTCTTCCACCTCTTCAAACAGAGAGATGAGTGCACTTAACAAAACAAAAGGTAACGCTAATGGGCCCATTTAGCTGAGGGGAGAGAGGGAACGAGAGAGGGAAAGAGTGGGAGAGGGGGAGAGAGGGAAAGAGAAAGTGAAGCCAGAGCTCAGAGGCTCTAGTGTAACTGTGCTCTACATTTGTGAGGTGGTCAGAGAGCTGCTCGTAAAATGTTTTGTGGGATGGGGGCTGTTCACAACTTTCAGACATCAGAGTGGTTTTACCTTCACAGTAATTCTAACAACTAACTAGCATGCTAACTGATGACGTCATGATTATTGGATAAAAATGCTTCATAATTAGATGCAAACAGTACACTTACCTGCACACAGTACGTCAAGAGCTGCTGATACTATTTATCTGCTCTAGGCCAAGTCAAATTTTGCTCAAATACACATGGAACAAACAGGTTACAGGCCTTTTAAATATGTTATTCTACTTCACAATGGCACGTTTTTACTAATATATAAAGTTTATATAAAGTCTTTTAAGTGCATGTTATGTTTGAGTTATCAAGCTAATTATCCCCCCAAAAAGCAGGAGGAGGTCCTTACTTTGGTTTGGCAGATTCAACGACTGAAACCAGTTTGTAATAAAGCCCAAAAGACTCTTTATGATACTATGAGTGTGACTAATGACACATCATTGTTATTAATAGTTTTTGGAGCAGTTGGAGCAGATATGGCTGTTACCTTTAAAGTTTACTCTTTAGAGAGTCTTTTGTTTCCTCCTGCTCAAAGTCAGGCCTGGGTACTCTCACAGATCCTGTTATAAATGAAGCCCTTTTACACTCCACTGAAAATAAAGTGATATTGGATTTTGTGCCGCCTGTTACCGAGGCGACCACAGACCACACCATGGCCCAGTGGTCAGGGACTGCTGATGTAAACAGCACAACATCTGGTGTAATACTACAATGTAATTCTGCATCAGAGACAGAGGCCTCAGCGTTTACAGACGGATTTCTGTGGCCACTGTTTACCAGAGTGTGGACAGCTGTGAAGTACTTTTGAACTTTGAGTAACGACAAAGTACATTCTATAGCCATAGAAAAGGTTGCTGATTCTTCTGCTGCTCAGACGTTTAGTACAAATATTTAAATTTAAAGGGGCACTGTGTAACTTTTATGATGGAGAGTCTGCTTGTCTCCATGGAGATGTTATTGCTTGCCTAGAAGGTTCAACACTATGGCATACAATGTATGTATGTCAAGGGAGACAAGCAGATGGCGCCACCAGGCCAAGTTACATGTCAGATCTGTGGAGAAGCCAGTTCACAGACAGCAATAATTAATGTTTTTCAAGGTATTTGTGAGCAGTCAAACACCTGTAATTGAATAAATGTAATATAGAGATGCTTAATGCCATACTGTGGTGAGTTCCAAACAAAGTGGAACCCTCCACCGGAAAGGTTTCGCAGTCTAGCTTTAAGTTAATATTGTTTTCTAAAGGTACATCTTTGTTCTTACTATTTTTTTCTCTCAGTACGACAGAAGGAAGGGTCTAGGCACTGGGCTGTCTTCTTCTCTTCGCACAATATTGATGCCGTGCAGCTTATGTCATAAACATTTCTTTGGGATGTGATGCCAACGGTAGGCACTGCTCTGTCTAGCCCCAGAGTGGGTTAATACAAACATTTTAAGACCAAAAATAACGAGCTTGATAGCAGCAGTTACAGAGAGAGGTGCAACAGTTTTTCAATGTAAAGTGAACTGGAGTTGACGGAGCTGGAAGTGCGCCCATATTCACTTCCTACCTGGAACGCAGTGGCTAGCAGGTTAGCTATATCCATTTATATATACAGTTTATAATAGAAATGCATGTTGAACTCCCCCAGCATGATGTCACTTCAAAGTATCAATGCAGGACAGCTCAAACTTGTTTGTTGTATAAAGAAGCACATTTTGGTATGATAAACACTTGAATAATGAATCAAACCAGGAAATTACCAATCACAAAAAGGAATTCATTTGTATTTGTGTTATGCAGCTTTACCATGGACTCACAGCCTGACTGAGACCAGAGCCTCAGCCAAGTTTGGGATGGGTTTAAAAAGTGATTCGTTCAGCTTCTACCGTCAGATCTCAAAGTGTATAGCTGATTTGGTGAGTGGAAAGAAAAGAGGGAGAGAGGGAAAGAGAGAGACAAAGAGAGAAAGACAGCTAGGGAGAGATATGCCCTGAAAGAGTGAAAGAAGCGAGGGAGAGATGATGAAGGAACAGTGGGAGACAAACACTTTTGGGATTGGAGACGATTGCAGGGAGTACACATAAAAGCTGCCAATAAAACTCATTCTACAGAACAGAGACTGTCAAGGTAACTAAATGTAACCCCAGTTCTCTGATAAAGTGCACAAGATTGGATTACTTTGGTGTGGTTGGATACTGTCTGTATTAAATATTAATCATAGTTTTACTTCAGTTAAGCAGCAATGTGTGAAATAAATACAAAAAAACAAGGATTTGTGCTGAGTTTTAAACCTACTCAGGTTTATTCTTCTAAATATGTCATCTACAGAGAAATGCCATCCAAAACGCCCGGCCAGTTTACGCACAACGAACCCATTATCCTGACAGTTTAAACATTGATTTAACAAAACACAGGTCTATTTTTTACATCTATTTTTGTGTGTCTAATCATAACTATTGTGAGATTTAGACACGTTCTGGCCCTTGTTAGCATTAGGGTTGCTAGGTAACAGTGATGGAATAACCTCAAAGTCAAAGCTACTGCCCGTGTCCAGAAAGTAAACATAACAATTATTATAAACATCACAATAAAAATAAGAAAAGTAAAAGTATAAAAGTATAATTATGTTATCTTTGTTTTAATGTAATCTAATCATACGCACATAAGTCTGGTTTGGTTTCAGAGCATAGACTGTATAAAGTGGACTAAGAGAGTGTGACGCAGGGACGAATTAGGAGCTGAGATACATGTTTGGAATTCTGACCGTGAGTATCATGGCAACCAAAGAGCCAATCTGGAGTGGGGCTGTTGAAAGTAATGGTCCTTCTCACCCGGGCCACTGATTTAGCACGAAGCGGGAACTTAGCAACGCTGTCAATCAAACCTGTTGCTAATGCTACCGGGGAAAGAAGGCGCCTGAGTTGTTTGTTATTAATCTTGAGTTACCAGGACCATGTAGCATGGATTAATATGAACATTTTAAGGCCAAAATGAGACTCCCAGCAGCAGTTACAGAGAGAGGGGCCACAGTTTTTCAGTAGAAAGTGAACCAAAGCCAAGTCGTTGGAGCTGAAAGCACGCCCATGATCACTTCCTATTTGGAATGTCTGTCCATTTATATATGCAGTCTATCTTTGCATCAGTGCAGCAGTAAAAAGGATGCTTGTCTATACCTCACCTTATGGAGCAAAGCCTGTAATGTGTTCCTCACACTCACAGATGAAGTGTGTCTAGTGCTAATGAGATACACAGCAGAAGCTGCGCCCCCTGCAGGAGGACGAGGGCTCCGCTCCTCACATAATCATGCATCTGTGTTTACCAGGCAGGCTAAACACTGGAATAATGAATAAATTACTAATCAGAAAAAAGGCATTCATTTTTGTTTTGCGTCTGCAGCTGTATCATGTTACTGTCCAAGTTCCTCTCTGATGTGAGTCCTCAGAGCCCGACTGAGACCAGAGCGTGACCCAAGATCAGGATGGATTTAAAATGTGATTTGGGGGTAGAATGGGAACAAATCAAAGTATATGGCTGACGCACGGAGCGAAAAGTTCAGAGGAGGGAAAAAGAGGTGAAGATGAGAAAGAGTTGGATGCCCTGGAAGAGTGAAAGCATCGAGGTGTTTACCAGAGCTGTGCAGAGCAGAGCCACACCAACAGGGAAACATAAATCTGAGAGATTGTATCTGAATGGGCCTTAAACAACCAGGAGGGCTGCAGCGTGACTTTATCAGAGCTGTCTGTTGTCATGCCAGAGGTCGTTCTAATCGCCCTATAGCCAGGTACACGCTATGGGGCTCCTCGCTTACACCCGTTACATCTGTACATTATTGCTAAATGAATTGTCACACAGGTGCACACTGAATTCTTTATCCACAATGGAGCAATCGTCAAGGTGGTATTCAGAAGAGAGTGAGTGGGTGTGAGCTGTTCTTAAGCACTGCTCTGTTTAAGGTTATGTCTGGGGATGTTGTCATAGTTGGCTTCACTTGTGTTCACTCCTTCACAGTCTTTCATTTGGGTGCTGCTCAAAAAGTTTACATAAAAAAAAAAACAAAAAAAAAAAACAGATTTTGGAAATTCTACAATATGTTGCTCCTAAAGATGACAAAAAAGTTGGAAGTAGCAATTGAACTTGTTTTGTGTTTTGCCGGAGATGTGGTTGTGATTTGAAAGGGTTTTTGGCACAGTTGAAATGGGAGCTGTTCTCGTCTCTGTCATATCAAACAGATCACATTCTTACAGGGAAATAGCAGCATGTCAAAAGGCAAATGGGGCCGTTTGTTCAAAATAGCCTCATTCAAAATGGCTGAACATTGTCATAAAGTGTTCCGTGCTCACAGCCTTCTCCTGCACTGTGTTTATGTGGCACACAGAGCTGTAGTGTTTGTTTCCTTTGTAAATCTGAGCTTTGCATTTTATGCTTAACCATTCCTGTCATCTTTAAGGTCCCATATTACACAAAATTTACTCTTGTGAGCTTTAAGTTATGTTATAATGCTGTTACCACTTCAAAAAACGTACCTGGAGTTGTGTTTTGTTTCATTCACATACATCTCCAAAGCTCAAAATGCTCTATTTCACCTTTTGTTCAGAAGATATTGGCAATTCCAGGACTGAAAACATCCAAATGATTATAGTGAAGGTGTATGAAGTTTAAAAACACAGTGGAGCACTTTCTGTATGACCACATGATGACATCACAAGGTGGAACAGAGCGTTTTCAATTTGAGAGAAGAACTCAGCCTTAATAATCAGGATTTGTGTGTTAAACATGTGTGAATGAAACAAAACATAACTTCAAGTATGCTTGTGATGTTTGTAACATTGGTCAGAAAATAGTGTAATATGGGCCCTTTTAAGCAGACTCTCTAACCTATAAAGGAACTGGAAGTTTTAAACATATAAAAACTCCCACTTCCAGTCCAGAGAAAGAAACAAATGAAAAAATAAATGAAAAACTCCTGTCCCGCTCTACAGAATCCATCCATATGCAGATGCAATCTCTTTGGCTGTGTGCTTGCGGTCAGTGGAGATGACAGGACAGGTCAGCAGCTTCTCTGGCTCTATATCTGTCACTTCACCTCGTGGGCGTGTTGTGCTCTCGGGTCAGCTCACAGCGAAAACACTCATCTTCTCCCAATCACTGAGTCCATGTTAAAAATGACCCACTAAAACTGAGGACGCACTGCAGTGGCGGCCTCATAACCTGGCAAGCCGGACTACCGCTTTCTATTCAGAGAAGTCTAGACTGGCGGCCTGGATTCTCTGCATCTTCTCACAGCTCAGGCTTCATTGTAATTTTAAACATGCACACTGTGTCCTGAGTGCTCCCTTATCGTCTAAAGCTGTTTTAAAGTTGGTCCCAGATGGAAACGGTCACTGATGTTGCAGGAGATGTCCTCATTCCTGGATCATGGGTTCTTGCCAGTGAAGTATTGTTCATGACTGAATCGATTCTTTTAAAGAGCACCTTAATTTGAATCTGATCCCATTTGAAAAGAGCCAAAGCTTTGCCTATTTCAATATTAAATTATGTCAATGTTTGTTTTTCTTGTGCCTCTCCTTCCTGAATTCATTTTTGTCATGTTTGTACATTAAAAATGCCAGATTTTGTCCATGATGTAATGATTTTATAAATCAGATATTACATCCACAGTACTAATAGTAAAACAAAAATCCAAAGCTGTCAACTGGACAAAGTTTTCGAGTGAAGATGTTTGGCTGCTCATCCAAGATGCTTCTTCAGTTCTGGTCAGATCACTGGTGGACATGGCCTTATATCTGTCTGAAGGGAGGGGATAACTACACTGAAACTCACACACCTGTTTCTTCACAGATTCTTTTTCTTGGATAGTTCTAATGAGCTAAGTGTGAAGTGTGCCTCAGACATGTTCAGGCCCCTAATGCGTGCTTTCACACCTATTAGCATAGTGGCAAGCCCTATTGTTTTCTTTGTTTAGATTTAGGTCTGAGGATGGAGTTATAAATAGGAGATAAATGATCTCTAAGGCCTCCATTCCTGTTCAAAGATGGATTGTCTTTCCTATAAAGAAATACCTCTTTAACTCCTCTCTCAAACCATTTCATTTCTTTGGCTAAAATCTGTACCTCACATCTCTCTGAGATAGAGATGTACGGTGGACTGGGCCCCTGAGCTGCTTTCACGACAGTGTTGGTACAGTCTCTTATGGACTGGCTGTTCAGTTTCTCCTTATTTTATTTGAGTAATAATATTTTATGTTAGTATGTTACTCTTACTTGGGTATTTTAATCTACTCTACCCATCTCTGTCTACTGCTGACCGGATTACCTGGGTTAAACCTTTTTGTTCCATGAGGCAGAATAACATTTGAATTTTCTCAGGGAGTCAAAGGAGCCGGTCTGTGTGATTTGAGTCTTCATAGCAGGAGGGCAGCAGAATTTTGAACACGCTCCAAATGGTCTTCAGACCAGCTTGGTTACCTCCCACACAGGCTGCACAGTTTGAATCCAAGCGAGAGCCGCTTTTTCAAGGTCACCATGACTCAAGAACAAGTTTAACTTTGATAGAAGATTCAACTGAAACTTTCTGCAGAATATTTTGTAAGTTTTTTTTACTGTAAACTCAACTAATGAGGTTTTATAAATTATGTTTGGCCAGCTCTGTGTACCATTAGTGCTGTTTGTTGCTCCATTGTTTGGATTGTAGTTTGCCATAACTTCAGTATGTGTGTGTATGTATGTGTGTATATGTGTGTGGGTATGTAGGGGTGTGTGTGGGTGTATGTGTGTATGTATGTGTGTGTGTGCGCGTGCGTGTGCGTGTTGACATTTTTAAAGGTGTACTGCAACTTTTCTGAATAAGGCTATGCCACCTTCATGTCTCTACACAGACTTTAGTGCTTTTGGAATGTTCCACAGTATGAAATTAAAGCTCATTTTCTCCATGAGGACAGCAGTTGATAAAACCATGCCAAATTACAGGTCAGATCTGTGGAGGGGTGAACATGCTGATAATAAGACTGGATGATTTACATGTGAATTTTGAGCAATAAAGATACCTGTAACTGAGTAAATGCAAAATGGATTAGTGTAACGCTATATTGTGGAACATTCTGTACAAAGCAACATCATCTCTATGGAGACAAGCAAGTGGTGTGGTTTCTCTAGAAAATTACATGGTGTGGCTTTAATTGAGACTAAAGCTGTAAACTGCTATAGCCTCACTGACAGACACACATGGACTTGGATGGATGCTTTTTTGGGGCTTTTTTCAACTTGGAGCTGCTCCAACTCTCTGGATATATTCATTTGTCCGGGTAATCGGTGGGCTTGAAGTGTGATATACTGCTGAAGTAAACGATAATATTGAAACGAATTAGTTCTTCTGACACAAAAACCCTAAAGAGGGATTATTCCCCTAAAATATTCTTTATGTAAAGTAAATTAACTGCAATAAATAAATGGCAGATATGAAACACTTCTGGAGTTAGTTTAAATTTTTAATTGATAAACAACACTTGTCCACCTTCTAGGCACCCAAAGCACTTTACATCAAGGAACCACTCACCCATTCACACACACATTCACATACCAGTGTACACAGACACTAGGGTGAGGTGGGTTAAGTGTCTTGCCCAAGAACACAACAACAGTATTTGTCTGTGGGAGCTGGAATTGAACCACCAACTTGTGGGTCAGTGAATCTGACCGCTCCATCAATGATGTTTTTGTCGAGAGCGAGATTCAAACCACCAACCTTCGGATCTGTGCACAAACACTACACCAACTGTGTCAGTCTAAATAAATGTGTCATAGAAGTTATCAATCCAACATTTTTAGCTTAAATTTCCTGATAGCACAGAAAAATAACACAACTGTCTTTTTGTCCAAACTATTATTCATTTTACGTTTTAAAGTCATTATCGGGCTCGTAATCTGCATCTTGTTAGCATCTTGTTAGCATCTTGTTAGCATCTTGTTAGCGTGACAATTAACTGCCTCCCACTACAACATTAAACGTGAAGAGTAAGAAAAATCAATGTGTGGCAATATGTTATTGTGCATTTGACTGACACCAGAAACGAGAGCTGGTCAGATTCTAATGATTCGCAAATCGATACTTGCTGCGTATGTTCTGTAAGTGTGAACTCTAATCCCTGAGCGCGGCAGAGGCCATTTTGTGAAGTGTTGATGGATGATATTGACTTTGTGCTATTGAATTTTCACTAAACAGACAGAATGTGCTGGATTTATCACAGTGGATCTCCAACCACACTGCATTCCTCTGGTGGGCCATAACGAGCTAACGTTTCTCCAGACACTCTTAAAGAACTCTACACTTGTACATAGAGACTTGCTGTATGTGTTTAGTTCAGGTCTTCACACAGAGACCTCAGAAAGCTTCAGATTAGTAAGAAATCCCACACTTTAAACTTTATCTTTGTAAACAGTGTTGTGTGGATGAGCAGCTTTAGTACTTTTATCCTTCTCCTGGTAAATGGTCATAATTCTATATTCAGTTCTACTCACTTAAAGCACTTTACATCGAGGAACGACTCATCCAATCACACATCCATTCATACACCAGTGTACGCAGACATTGAGGGTGAGGCGGGTTAAGTGTCTTGCCCAGGACACAACAGCAGTATTCATTTATGGGAGCTGGAATCACACTACCGACCTGTGCGTCAGTGGATCTGATCGCTCAACCAATGATTTTTATTTCAAGAACGAGAATCAAACTGTCAATCTTTTGGATCATTGGACCAACACTACCAACTGAGCCAGAGTCTTTGCTTTTTTTCCCCAAATGAGTCCTCTGAGATCTTACTGTTTTGTTGAAATCGATTTGACCTTTTTGTGCTTTTTGTTTCTTGGCAGCTGGAGAATTTAATCTTAGTGAATCTTAGGGAGGAAAAAGTAAAGCGTCTGCACATGCTGGTGGCTGTCCCTTGTGTTGCATGAGCACAATTGTGTCTTTATTAATTTAGAGTTGGCAATAGCAAGAGCGCAAAGAAACAAAAGTACCCAGCAGTTTGTCTGTCACGCAGTGTTTTTACTCTAACACTATTGGAATATAGATATACTCGTGTGGTTGTTTGGTGACAGAGGAGCCAAAGAGCTAACCGAGAACATATCAGTCCCTCTCTCTGTTGTGAACCTGAAGTTCTTTACAAACATCACACAGACCTCAGTGTGCTCAGATATTTAGCAGACTCTTTGGTACACAGTCATGGCCACTTTTGCCACACAGGGGATTTACTTCAAGCGCTTTAGTGCAGGGTGTGGGTTGGTTGCCTATTTGTCCAGAACCGCCGTCTCTCGTGTGAATGGAGCAAACTGTGTGTAAAGCTCCATGCGCTTCTAGGCCTGAACAGTATATTTTGGAGCTCAGTATTTATCATGAGTGCTTTTTCTTTGCAAAACTGGGGAGATTTTGAGTATTTTTGTTGTAATATGATAAAATTTGAGCTGTGGAGGGGTGAAAAAGTCCCTTTTATGGCTAATTATTGGTACATTCTGCTGTTTATTTGTTGTATCTCATGTCTTTGAATGGGACAGTCCATGCAAAATGGTTTATTATTTTGCATTATTTAAATTTTAAGTAATATGTCTCTGTCGTGATATATTGAGCTTCAAAATGTGTCACCGTGACAGGTCTGTGCATTCTGCCACATGCTTTGGTTTCATGTTTCCAGATTTATTTACAGTGTGGATCAGACTGTGAACATAAAATATCAGTGCGAGTGTTTGAGTTGTTAGTCACCACTCTGGTACATTTTTGACATGTATGTACTGCACAGAAGAGCTGCTCAAGCGTTCTCTTTGCTCTGAATGAAAACAAATAATCCTAATATAGAAAATATTCAGGATATTACTCTTGTTTCTGATGCATCCTCCTGTGTGAGCGTCCAAGGCTGGTTCCTTTGGCTCCGGTCAGTCTGAACAAAGAGCATTGTCTGTTCTGCCACTCCAACCTTTCTCCATCACTGCTTTTCATTTGATTCAGTGAAGCGAAAAATATATTCTGTCCATTACAATAAACGTAAAAGTAAAAATAAAAGTTTTATTGGAACATATTTCTGGAAGGAAGGAGCTGCAAACGCCAAATGCACCGTAAATCGTCAGAGTTACTAGAGACAGTTGACCTACTGATTCATGGACCGAGAATTAGACAGGCTTAATTTGAGCTGGAATAAGCCCCAACAGGATCTGGCAACTGTTTTCTCTGATCCAGGAACTAGATAATGATTTGAAAGTTGTATGTTGTGGGCTTTCTATAATATAAACACAGACCTGTCAAAGTGATACATCAAAATAATCAATATCAAGTGGAAAATTTCATAAAATGTTAGCAGAGCTTCAAACCATAAAATATTGTATAAAATATGTGACACTCAGATTAGTAAAATATTTATGACACTCGGACAGTATGGATGAAACAAAGAGCAGCTACTGAAGGAAACACCAAGAATGAAATAAAATTTAAACTGAATCAGTTTCAAAGTCAGAGTCATCTGTTGAATCATTCGTCAACAGGGGTTCAGAGGCAGACAAATGCAAAAGCTGAGTGTGTGGTTGTTGTTTGGCTATAGCAGTAGTGATAAGTCGTTCAATAAGATTACGAAGGCAAGGGACAACACAACATCCAATTATAACAAGTACTGCAATGATGATCATGATAGTGGTGAAAACAGAGACAATGGTTCCTGTCCAGGGACAAGAAATTCTGTAGAACCAGGCTGACCAAAAGAATTGTTGGGGATCCTTGAATTTTCCGATAATTCATACGCTAATGATTTGAGTTTAAGCAGGGCTTTTATGACACTTCCATCTGGGGCCATCTGTTATTGGGAATGTAAGTGCAACACTCAGTACCAAACATAGAGCATACACCACCTTCTGTGGCTAATAACATATCTAAAGCTATACGGTTCTGCCAGGCCATCAGAGATGTGGGACTCAGTTGTTCAGTTATTCCTTCTAGAGCTTCAACAGTGAAGTTCAAAAATCTTTGTTGATTATAATATAAGTAATTTATCCAGGCTACATTTTTATTAGATGTGACCCATGAAAACAAAATAGAGGCTAAACCTGCCAAAACCTCATCCTGGGCCTTATTTCATCTGGGACACAACAGGGTGTGTTTACAGCATTAAGATAAATGTCTTTATTGAATGAGTCTAAGGGTTTGTCTTTGGATGGGAATAACAGAGATCTTTTCTGGATTTGGTGTAGATTAATAGCATACGGATTATCAGGTAGTTTAAAGTCATCAATAGTGGGAAATGCGTCAGCAGGTATAAGAGTAAAAGGGATAATAAGCATTACCAGGGTGCATTGTCCAGTCCAGGTCTTGGGTAGCATAGCATGCAAGCGTAGGTCGGCACAGAGCCACCAAATATCTGCTCTTACCAGGGAATGATGGAATAAGTCCGCAGAAGGTTCAGACATTAATGTTTTGTTACAATGCAAGTCAGTAAAGTCGCCAAATTGTTTGTCAGGGTTTGTATGTGTCCTGCTTGCAAAAAAGGTGTATTTTGTGTGTCCAACAGCCCAGTTCAATGGCACATCTTTAGAGGTGACAACTGGAAATTCTTTGTCTAAATGATAACAGTGATCAGTGTGTAAACAATTTGAGCATACATATCATGTCTGTATCATTGTTATAAGGGGCAGGTGCAGTAGTCAATTGTGGTCTAGCCGAGGCACATGCAAAGCAATTCTCGTTAGTCATAGTTTTAGTAGTATATTGAACCCACTTTCTTCAAAATACTTAACAATGCTGGCATTTTGTGATGGTGGGCGTGGATGTACATATAATGAAAACTTTGTAAGTTCTCCCACTGACTTAAGTAGGCATAGGATAAATGTACTATTGTCAGATGGAGCAGGTGATTTCAGTGTTAAAATGACTGCATTACAGTGTGGATGTGGCTTGGGGCTTCTTACAGTGAGATGTTTAGGTCAAGTAGGATTTTGTGGAAAGTCTGGCTTGTATTTATGGGTCCAGTCAGTAGTTGAGGCAATTGTAATCAAATATCCAGGTTTCATGTCTGATACAATAGAGATTTTTCTATTTGAGAGTTCACAAGGGTCAGTCATGCAGGTCAGAAAGTCACATATGTCAAATTGTGCCGTACAGTCCTGTCCTCCTAAACAATTAATAGTGATTTTTTTTTTCCTGTAGATTTTAAACCTGTTTCTCTTGGTGCCCTTTTCAGTGCCCTCTGTTTCATACCTGTATTGTTGCGATCCTCTCCAGCCGGAGGGTGCATGTCACTTGTTATATTTGTCGAGTTTGTGGTTGATCTTGTTGACTGTCTGAGGTCCTCTTTCATCTCACTATTGTGTAGATACCACCAAGTTCTTTCATGGGACTAAGGATCATATGTATATTTCTACAGAGATGGTCCTGTTCTTTACCTTGTCATAGCAGAGGTACCAGAGGTGGACGGTCCTGCACGTGACTCTTGTCCTTGGCTGCAGATAAGAATAGAAAGACATTCATTAGTACAGGCTGCTATGAGACAAAAGCAGTGTGCAAACAAGTGTCTTTAGTACTTACAGTGTCCCCAAGGGCGTCTGTGTGTAGAGGCCAGAAAAAAACCCCAAAACTATTAGATCACTTTCATTGAGATATGACAAAAAGACATTTCATTGCGTTTTTTGTTTTTATAGTTAAATATGAATGGAAAAGTACAGTGTATCGTGGGATTATGAATGTTAACTTAGTGTAGACCTTGGCGCGTCGGAAGGGTCAGTGGTCTGATTGTCTGACAGCAATGTTGTTCAGGTTCACCTGTGTTAAGATACAAAAAGACATTTGTAAGTCAGCACAAATTTCTAAGTTTCACAATTAAACAGACAGACAGGTAGAGGTTTTACCTGAGAGATGCCACATCTTTCACAGACATAAACAGTAAAACCACCAGCACGTCCAGTTGAAGCCTGTAAAAACAAGAGCTGCAAGATTAACTTATGCTAATGGTCAAGTATCCAGCCCCCCTCCCCCAGTTAACCTAAAAAGAGTAAATCTACAACTAAATGTATTATAAAACATATCGTACAACATGACAGTTTTCTTGCATTTAATAATGATAAAGACATTAGTGTTTAGTGGCTGTGCTGAAAACACCTGGTACACTCAGTACAGACAGTGCCTCGACAAATGTCAAAGGCTCAGTGTTTAAGTGCACTAGAATCTCTGTAGAAATAATAAGAAATCAGATGTGTCAAAGTAAAAAGCAGCACGTTTTGCCATGAGAACACATGCCCAAAATGGGACCCAAAATGTCCCAAGCATCAGTTTAAGCCATCAGATTTGTATTTTCACGATATGACATTAGCGAATAAATAGCAAACAACAAAGTTAAATCTGTCAACTGGACAAATCTTGTAGGAGTGAAGACGTTTCGCTGCTCATCCAAGTCGCTTCTTCAGTTCTGGTCTTGACCAGAACTTACTTTTATTCACATGCCTAAAGAACTGCCTCACACATATTATGTTGTACTGTATGATTTAAAAGTGAGTATTACTGATGAAGATAATCAGAGAAGACTCACCCACTCACTGCAAACTCCACACATACAGACTTCAGATAGAAGTTTTACTTACAGGTAAGGTATTTGATTCAAATTACCCAAACACCAGTATGTATTGAAATAACTAGTGTTAGGAAACGAGACCAAGACCTTTGAGGGTCAAGACCGAGACAAATCAGAGACCACAACCCAACGAGACCAAAACAACATCTTTGTACTTTTCTGCATTTATTTGTATTCCATTTTGACACATAGTTTTGACACATAGTTTTGACACACAGTTTTGTAGACATCGATCTCCATTCCATCTGATTAATGCAGATTTAGGCTTCAAAGCTAACTGTACTTCTGGTAAAGGTATGGCATGAATATAGGTACTGATTATTTGTGAATTCTGGCACGCTTTAAAGAGGGGGTATTACTTTAAAGAGGGGGTACTACACTTCTATGGGTATTAACTGCTAACACATAACATATTTAGGTCACAGCTTTACCTTTTATTGTTTTGAAAATGCTATATTCACCTAAAACAACATATTAAAATATTTTATAAGTTTTATCTTTGTTTTTGGTGCTCTGAGTTTCCCCTGTCTTTGCTCTCCGTGTTAAGTCACTCTTCCCTTCAGAGCGCTACGGCAACACAATCAGCGTACATCCCACTAATGGAACTATTGTGCATTGCATCAGGTTTGTGAAGTTGTAGCGTGCAGGTTTGTGTTATGTTTTTTGTATATTTATGGAAAATTGTCGTGTTGGAGCATAGGTGATGTAGGCTTGTGGGCGGAGCATCGTACAGTTAACAGTAAGGAGGGATTAAATAGGGCCTGGAGAGATCGCTAAATTACTCAAACATACATGGATGGCATTGGAAACCTCAGGCATGTTTTTGATGAGGGAACAACATTATAACATGGTAGAAAGCTAAAAAAAATACCCCTTTTTTAATGCATTGTTTCAGGAGTGACTTGTACAGTTAAGATTATTACACTAGCTGTTCTAAACATACCCACACTTTCTAAAATATCCTTTTTGATATCATTTTTGAGCCTCCAACTTGTTTGTCATATTCTGTCTCATTTCTTCCAATTTATGCTTCAAAACCAAACTTTGTCGCCTTTTTACCAATTTCTCCAGCCTTTGAATTCAGAAAACTAAAATACTAAAGGAAATTGGAGCTGTTCTTTTATTCATGTCCTAATGAGTGAACCTCCTGGTGCTTCAGACTCTGCTTCCCCACTGCTCTCTGACACCTTTATTAGTGCAGATATGTGGATAGCACTTTCATTTATGGGCTTTTTCAACCCAATTCAGTTTTTTGAAATGGTAACACGTTTTCAGGATGTCTAGTGAGTAAACATGCAGAGTAAAAATGATATAAATAAATATTAATAATGATTTTGTTTCATGTCAGAGTCATGACTGAAGCTCATTCTTTTGACAGCAGTTGAAAAGGCGTGGGGTAATTTGCATATCACTAGATATGCCCCAATCACAGTGGTTAGATCTAGAGTTAGTTGTGCTCTGACAATAAAACAAGTCAAATTTAATAAAGACAGTAGTACAAAATGACAATATATACCTATAATGGACAGTATTCAGTTTGGTCAGTTTCCATAGATGTAACTCATTTAATGTCAGTTTACAAATTAGAGCTGAACGATTTGGGAAAAATATCAAAATTGGGATTTTTCTGACACAATTAGAGGCCAACTTCAGATTTTATATTTTAAACTTGTTAAGAAGAATTCAGAACAAAGGAAACTGAAATATGAATTGGTAAACTAATACAAGAATAACATTTCAGAAGGTATTTGTACAGATCTAAACTACAGGATGAGCAGTTTTTTATGCAGAATAAGACCCCATGGAGACACAGGGAGGGCATCTGACACACATGGACATTTCAGAACATGTTTCAACAGATCTAAACTACGGGGCTGGCAGTTTTTATGCAGAATAATCATGCTTTCAGTGTGTTAAATGTAGGCTAAAAAACCCAATAGCTTCATATGTGTTTAATGAAAAACTCACTGCTAGAGGTAATAAAGATTTTGAGGGGACAGGGCTTCTCACAGCTTTGGAATAGTCTTGCCTTTAGTATCAGATCAGCCCAAACTTTAAAATAAACTAAAAACACAACTGTACGCACTGATCTTTAATACAAGTAGAGCGGTTTTATTTCTATTCCTTAATTTCCAGTCTTGTTATTTTGTGTCTTTTATATTTATTGTTAGGGCTTTGGTAAAAATTGCAACTTCCAATTTTTCTTAGATTACTGGTTTATGTTTCAATAAGTAGATGCTGTTCAAAGTTTTAAAAGCATCCAGAAGAATTTACAAAAAGACTGAAATATGAACTGACAAACTCGTACAAGCATCACAGAACGTGTTTGTACCGATCTAAACTACAGGGTTAAGCAGTTTTCATGCAGAATAAGACCACATGGAGACACAGGGAGGGCATCTGACACACAGGGGCATTTAAGAACATGTTTGTACAGATGTAAACTACAGGGTTAACAGTTTTTATGCAGAATAAGACAATTATAATAAGAAAATTATGGTACTTTAAAAACTGCAGCCTTTGCTATTTGCTAGCTGTGTCCTTTCAGATTTCGATTCGATTGTGATTAATCTTGTAGCCATATTGATTGTATGTGTGTGGTTTTTTTGTTCTTGTAACTCAGTTTTTACTGTAGTGCACTTTGGGCACCAGAGGTTGTTGGAAATGTTCTGTAGAGAGTTGACCCTGGCCCTAGATCAATACTCTTTGTTTTCAGGTGATGGATTTTGATAGAAGAAGTCACACTCAGGCAGGATCCAAGAAAAGTTTAATAACACTGGAACTAGGACGTTGTCACCTCAGATGCAGCAGGATGGACTCACCAGACAAAGAGCATCACCACTGCTTATACCATTCTGATGATGCGGTTATAATGTAGGTGTATATGCAGAATATGTTTTGGAGAATACAGAGAATCTTACTTATTAGTACATGGACATAAACAAGAGGCCTGTGTACATGTCAGACTGAACATGGAGGACTTAAAGGTGTAAAGTTGTCAGTTGTATATTGTTTAAGCCAGGGCTGTCCAAACTAGGCCCCAGGGGCAAAATGTGGCCCTCAGGCCAATTTTTGTTGGCCCTCATGCCTCCTCCTAAACTGGCAAAATTGATCAGAAAGTATTTTTTAGTACAAACTGAAGAAATTCTACCTCAATAACCTGAATAACATCACATTGCATCGTGACACACACCTAAAAATAATCTTCCAAGTCTTATTAAAGGTACGATGTCTCTTTCAAACCTGTGTGAAATACACAATTTGACTCCCTGTATTGACACTGGTCTGTGGTCCTCCGCTTCAAATATGTTTCAGTATGCAGCCCTCAGTGAAAAAAGTTTGGACACCCCTGGTTTAAGCTAAACATTAACTCATGTAGCCACTGGAAATTTCTTCATAAGAATAAGGCTGATCTAGCACATGCCTTAGAGAAGAAGAACATTTCATACTTACACTCACTCTGCCTTCACTTAGGGCCCATAGTAAAAGAAAAATTCAATTCAACAAAACTGGGCAAAATGTTTTAGAGTGAAGACGTTTGACTGCTCATTCAAGACGCTTCTTCAGTTCTGGTCAGATTACTGCTGGACACTGCCGTATATCTGTATGAAGGGAGAACTGAATTTGTCTTTTACTATGGGTCATACCTGGACGACTGAGGGATCACACAGACGTCTTTACTTGAGGTCAGTGTGTTGTAGTTGTAGATCCAAGTTGTCTTTTCTCCCGCAGTTGTCCATTTAGTAAAACTGTTCTGACGTGTTGAGCAGAGAGGCAGTGGTGGAGCCTCTGTGCCTGTTTTAGCTGAAGACATTGAGACTGACTTTGAATGCGTTCTCGTCTTATCGCAGGACTCCAGCTGTTCTGTAGGGATCACCAGGCAAAAGAGACAAGAGCTGTTAGTGTAATAAATGTGTGTGTCATGTCCCAGTGTGCGGCCCACATAATGCCCGGGAGCAGAGTGAGCCGGGCCAGGGCAGATGGCTCACAATGGCAGCCAGATAGTACCACCTGTGAACAGCACTGGGATCAGACAGTGGAGAGGTAGGACTGGTAAACTGCACTCAAATGCAAATAGTGAGATTCTTGTTCATTTCAGCTGGTAGAAAATATGGACACTCTCTAGCAACACTAAATCATCTGAATTAGGGATACACTGATACTGAAAAATTTGTTAGATTGGGTATTGGTTCCATGATATCGGTTCACTCTGTTGGGTCTTTAATTGGATTTAATAACACTATTTACTGGTTGAGTGGCCAAGAATGTCTCGTTAATGTTTGAACTTTTATTCATACAAAGCGGTTTTGTAGTGATTTGAAGTATAAATAACAGTTGCATAACACAATCAGATCTCATGTGTAATGAGTGAACAGTGTTTTAAGGAAATAAGTGCCATTTTCCGTCCATACACTGGCACTGGGTGATACCGGGTAGTGGGCATCGATACAATGGATAAGGTCAAAGCATCGATATCGGTTTCAGCACTGAAAAAGCTAGATTGATAAAGCCCTAATCTGAATATGTTTGGAGTAGTTTTGCGTGTTTGTTATAAAAATGTTGGCAAGAATTAACCAACAAGCTAGTTGAACTGCAACATAACAATGAACACCACTTCATCTGGTTAGGCATTCCTGGCTTTATGTAATCATTCCAAGTCCAGAATGATCTCTCTGGCTTTTACAATCCCACTGTATAAAAAATACAAAGTTAAATCTGTCAACTGGGCAAGCTGCTTCTTCAGTTCTGGTCAGATTGCTGGTGGACACTGCCTTATATCTGTCTGAAGGGAGGGGCTGACTACACTTCAACCTTAATGGCCTACATTCAGCCTTTAATGGCCCTACTGGCTCGCTTTATTGTTCTGTTTGTTTGCTTTTGGTCTAAGATTAGAGTTACAATATATAACTATAATAATATATATTTTATAACTGCTGATGAGCAACAAAACGTCTTCACTCCCTACAATTTTTTGTCCAGTTGACAGATTTAACTTTGGCTTTTTACTATAGATCAGACCTGGACGACTGAGAGATGACACAGACAAATACAGTGGGATATCAGTCTGGTCACCACTCCCTCCATCACGCCTTGAGCCACATTCAGGCACAACTGCAGTCAGATTTGTTTATATCAGAGGCGCATGTGAAACAAAGGAGCTCATTGTTCAGCCAACATTTAGAACAAAATAAAACTTCTTTTACACTATTGATTCTGAAGAATTATGCAATGTTTTTCAGTTTCATTTGTTTTGATAAAAATGGACCATGCGTCTGTCAATCATGTGTATCTGAACCTGGAGAGAGTGAGGGGGAAGGAGGGGTGAGGTTTGGACATAGGAGGAATAGTATGATTGGTCTAACTGATATTTCAAACTGTGATAGTAATCAGAAAGACCTGGCTGTAATCAGGGCAGTCTTTTGTGATGTCACCAACTACTTGAAATTGCAGTGGCCACTAAAAACAGCGCTCAGATTTGGACATTTTTGAAGAGACAGCTGCAATTTTACCCAGTTTGCACTAAAATGGTCAGAGAACGTCTAGGAACAATGGATAATGCTTTGGAGATAGCAAAAAAGTGGATTTAATGTTTAGTTCCACTTTACGTTGTGAGGAAGTGTCTATTGCAGATCCCAGGCAGATGTAATCCTAGACAAATCCATGTTTGTCTTTCCTTCTTTTCCTCTTGTTTTTTCCAAACTGCAGAGAGCAAAATTTGAAAAAAGCTATTACAACACTGAAATAACACAGTAGGATGTTGTGTGAAGAGAGAGAGATGAGCCGACAGCAGGAATAGACTTATGTGAGGACATTACAGTGTGTCTGTGTGCGCCTATACAGTCACATTGGATTAACCGTTAACCTCAGTCAACCACGGAACGCTTTCAGAATGAGAATAAATCCTCCGAGAGCGTGGGCCCCCTCACTATCTCACGCTAATTAGTGTTTATGTTTTTGTCACTAAAGCAAATGGCAACCTCCCTGTCAAACAGATACATCGTTTGTATTGTAATCATCTGTTTTGTTTTTGCAACAACTGCAGCAGTAAATCTGTTTGTTGATGATGTAACAATATCTAAAAATCATGGTTCAATACTATTATATGAATAAGTTGAATTTAAAATAGCTGCATTTACTTTATTTTATAAGATACCATGATCTGCATCTCACAGTGCAATATTTACAGCAATGTTTTGGGGAGGCTAACTTGAATTGTAAATATTGTTATAAATGACAGGCTTTTGATAATCCAACTCAAGTAAAAGTTAACAGGTTCATTTTACAGGGGGTATGGAGCAGGGGTGGGGTCTAGCAGGATAACTATGTCCATTTATACACTGCCCGGCCAAAAAAAAAAAAGTCGCCACCTGGATTTAACTAAGCAAATTTGTTGGGGTTTCTGCAGTTTTTCAGGTCTAGATTCAGCAAAAGTCTGTGCTCAAAGAATGAAGTCAGCTGACACCTGAATATACTGAATGACCAGGTTATTCCATCAATGGATTTTTTCTTCTCTGATGTCATTGTCATATTCCAAGATGACAATGCCAGGATTCATCAGGCTCAAATTGTGACAGAGTGGTTCAGGAGCATGAGATGTCATTTTCACACATGGATTGTCCACCACAGAGTCCAGACCTTAACCCCATTGAGAATCTTTGGGATGTGCTGGAGAAGCTTTGTGCAGCGTCAGACTCGACCATCATCAATGTAACATCTTGGTGAAAAATGAACGCAACACTGGATGGAAATAAATCTTGTAACACTGCAGAAGCGAAATCGAAACAATGCCACAGTGAATGCCTGACGTAATCAAAGCTAAAGGCAAAACAACGAAATAGAGTGTGTGACCTGTTTTTTTTGGCCAGACAGTGTATACAGCCTGATCATGACAGCTGTGCTACTTTTTCCTTTTAAAAAGCCTTGATGAGCCTTTGGTGCTCTTGTTACTGTCATATTCCAAATAGCAAGTATATATTTAAGTGCTTAATATTATTTCTTCATGTTGTCTGCAATGGCACAGAGCAAAGGATCATGGTCTATGTTGTTTTTTTAAGATAGTGATGCAACAAGATACATGCATTTAAGCAAACAGGCTTGTAAGACGATATGTTGGGATTTTTTATGATACACTGTCACATTCTTTAGTTATTATTACACTGCTATTATGTGTTCAGCTGTTCCCGGCTTTAACTCCAGTTGTATTCTTGTTCTAGATGTGAAATTACATTGTGAGGAGCTTGATTTTAACTGTGATGGATGCTGTGTAAATTACTCAATTAAACTTGACAAAGAGTACACGTTGTAGACTGCTCCAGCATGAACATTACGGATCTGTTTGACTGTGATGCTTTCTGGTTCTGACCAGTTGTGTTGCAGATTTCGAGCAGATGGCGGTGTGGTGGCGAGCAGTCACAGATGATGCTATTATCTGTGTGTAATTGCTGGGGGCCTGCCTGAGCATTTGTGGATGGAGCATTCAATGATAATATTTCAATTAGTACTGTCAACAATATGTGTGGAGGCCCTCTGGCAGACGCTTTTGTGCTGGTGACAGACAGAAACACACACACACACATACTCAGATTGTTGAGTTTACACATTTTACGGGGATATTAACAGTCCTATATTATGCAAAATGGACTCTCGTGACCTTTAAGCCATGTTATGATGTTGCTACCTCATCAAACACATACCTAGAGTTGTGTTTTGTTTCATTCACACATGTTTGAGTAACACTTTATTATTAGTCTGTCTACATTTCCAAAGCTCAACATGCTCTTTTCCACCTTGTGACTTCATGAAGTGGTAGTTTTCAAGTTATCAGTTACCTTTTACCTTTAGTTCAGTAGAAATGGTCAGGTATGAAATTATCCAAATGATTCTAGTGAAGGTGTATCGAGTTTAAATGTCAAAAATCTGTTTTTACAACAAAATGGATATGAGAGCTGCATAGTCACATTTGTACAATGTCCTCTTCACATTAAAGTCATGCATATTCTTTCGGCAGCTGGTTGAAAATAAGAAAATATCAGCCTCTGCAAGAGATTTAAAGCCGGTAGCTGATATGCTAAAAAGTGCCATATTTGGAATTCTGACCACGAGTATCATAGCAACCAAGAGCCAATCCAGAGCAAAGCTGTTGAAGGTAACCACCTTCCCGCCCGTATACCACTGGTTTGTGGTGACCTCGGGGAATGAAGGCACCTGATTTGCTTCTTATTAATGTTCATATCTTGAGTTACAGACACAATAGTCCATCCATTTTCTTCCATTTATCCGGGACTGGTTCGCGGGGGCAGCAGACTAAGCAGGGACTCCCAGACTTGCCTCACCCCAGACACATTCTCCATCCTATTTGAAACGTGACGGCTAGCAGATTAGCTATGTCCATCCATATATACAGCCTATGGATAAATACCCGCCCACACCGCAGAGGCCTGTAGAATGAGCAAGACCTCATTCTCTGAACAGTTGTCTTTAAACCCACTTTTAAGGCAGCTCCATCCACATGTGACAGAGTGGAACTTTAGGACTCAAAAGTCTTCATTTCTCACTCACACTCCACATGGACACCTCCGGATATTTATTTTAGATGGGCTACTGGTGAAGGACTCTCAAATCACTGCCTCTGTCCTTCGGATCGCTGTAGTAAGCAGATCAATATCGCAGAAACAAAGTAGAAAAACAGTCTTTGGGGCCAGAATAGGGAGATAAAAAGAGACACAGTTCTCAGGACGTATGTGCCCTGGGGTTTCTGCTTTTGTTTGTTGTTCAAGTGAATCATTTCTCTGGCCCCTGTTTAGCAGAAACTTATGAATATTTCAGCAGGCTTGTTTTCCATTATGTATGTGTGCTATAGCAGCCATGTTTCTGTTCGTACTGATGAATGTCCAGGCCAGCGTGCTTTGGTGTGTAGATGATGTCCTAGTTAGAGCTGGGGAAACTTTGTGTCACATGACCAAAATAATTGTGATTAACGATAATATTTGAATAATCACAGTAATTATTCAAGTAGCTGATGGTTTGTGTCATGGAGGTTAATCATTTATAAGTGAATGTTATGAATAAATTCCATAGAATTGTGTGTAACTGTGCTACTTCAACAGAGAGAATACAACAATATGGATAAGGAGCTTTTTTCTGCACATCTGGTGGAAAAAAACAAAAACAAAACTATTATCTTGGTTCATGAGAATTACTTAAAATGTGTCAGAAATGAAATTGTGTGCTTTATAACAGCCTGCAGGGTGCAGACCATAACCTGTATATATAGAAATGGACATTACTAATCTGCTAGGCGCCGCGTTCCAAATAGGGAGTGCTCATGGGCGCACTCCCAGCTCCATCGACTTGAAAAACTGTCACCCCTCTCTCTGTAACGGCTGCAGTGAGCCTCATCGTTTTGGTATTAAAATGTTCATATTAACCTGCTCTACATGATCCGGATGGTTTATTTGGCTATTGTGTCTGTAAATGAAAGTATGAACATTAATTACAGACGAATCAGGTGCCTTCTTTTCCCAAGGTCACTTCTACTAGCATTAGCAACAGGATTTATTGACTACATTGCTAAGCTCCATGCTAAATCAGCGGTGCGGGCGGGAAGGGCGTTACTTTCATCAGCTGTGCTCTCGATTGGCACTTTGGTTGCTATGGTACTTGTGGTCGGAATTTCAAATATGGGAATCAGCTCCAAATTCGCCCTGTATGTGCTTTAGCCTCAATAAGCTTCATTTGACTGGAGCCGAATGGTATGGGTGACGTCACACTCACTTAGTCCACTTCTTTTACAAACTATGTTGTGGACCCATTATTGTGAACTGTTATGTTGGATTATTTAGGCTTCTTTATAAAGGAGTGGTGGTTCGTCCTCCTCCATATGTAAGTATTTATCTTCAGCACAGGTCTGATGGACCTCACACTTTGCGTTCTCAGGATCTACACTCTGACTGTCCCAAGTGTCAGGACAGAGGAAAAAAAAAAAAGTTTTTTCAGTGATATGTTCCCGCTGCTTGGAACTCTGTAGAGAAAACTTTTAAACTCCAAACCCTTGTACCTCTGACTTCTGAAACACCTGGAAATACTGACCTGTCACTGTTTCTAAGATTTGATATAGGCTTTTTTTAAATGTAGTGTTTTGTCTGTGGGTTGTGTTGTTGACTCCTCTTGGCCAGGACTTGAAAAAGATCTTTGAGGTGGTTTTCACATGTTAGTGGCTCTGTGGACCGACCCCAGAGTGCACTAAATTTAGTTCTGTGTACTTCACTTTTGGGTCATGAGAGTCCTTTGCTGAAATTATTTCTGTGCCAAAGCACTTCAAGCACATGCTCGTTTCCTCTAAATATGGTGGTCTTTTTTTCACCGGTGACTAAATGCACTGTGACGACTGTACGCACTGGTGAAGGAGGAGCAAAAGCTTTCTTTTTTTCATATAAATTTACATGATCTGTTTTCGCCCAATTCCAAGTTCTTTTACTGTCACAGCGGACAACATAGGTCGGCCACATACATACCACACCCGCCCCACTCAAGAGTGCAGGTGGAGCCGAACCAAGACGTCCCGTTTGAAGCGCTCTCGGAGCAGTCATTTACTGCGGTCCAGAGTGTGACTTTTGGGTTCACACCGGCCCAAGAGCAGTGTAAAAACGACCTGAATCTTAATGGGACTTTCCTGGTTAAATAAAAATTAAAATAATTACACTTTTTGATTAAAAAAACCTAATAAAGTATTTATTGTCCCATCTCTAGTGCTAATGAGATCTGCTGTATCAGTGGAAATAATGGAAAAAGTGTCCTTGTATATTCTTGGCCTCCTATGTTTTAAACTATCACATGATCAGCAGATGTCTAAGATGAGCCCTGAGACATTTAAAGGCTGATTAGAGCAAACTGCAGCCCTGTGTCAATGTGCTGCTCTCACTACAGCAGCTCAGCCCCAGTTCTGCTCTAAATCCACGGACCATCACCCTCACTGCTATGTATGAGCATTTTGTTTAAGTTACAAACATTTCTTACATTTCAGCTGAAAAACTGAGGAGATGACATTTTTAACTGTAATCTTTGTTAAGAGCTGACACAAAAATGAATGAGTTAAAATCTAATTGTTTTATGCTCTGCTGTCTGTGCTACATTCAAACTTGTGTTGGAACAATACGAAAATTTCAAACCAAGGAAAATGCTTCTTTACCACAGTCATAAGAAAACAACATGAAAACTACTTGTTACATGTACACCTCAAGATTGTTCAAAAACTATTCAGAAAAGTTCAAGTTTTGTCCTATTTATGTGATCTTTTTTCAGCATCAATAGTAGCTAAAATGAGTGTCTAGTTTTCTTTTGCTGTCTGATTCTGAGAACTCAAATCTGTTATTTAGTACTATTTAGATAAAAAGCCTTTTTCCTAATTGAAATTCAGCCTCCATCATCTCACAATGTGGCTGATAGAAATGCCATTATGTTTTTGGACATCTAAAGTGAAACTCAGCTCATACTGTGTTTGAATGGACCAAATCAGCAGGAATCCAACAATGTGAAACAGAGAGGCCCATTAAAACCAGTGGTTCTGCCCTTAAGCGAAGCAGCTCCATAAATGTAAGAGGTTTAAAATCCTCATTAACCTCCTTTACAAGAGAAATGACTCAGCTAATGACCAGGACAGTCCCAGTGTTTGAGCCTGCGTCTCTGTGTGCGGCCATCGTCTCAAACACGCATCTTTAGCCTTAATATTACACCATTTTACTTTATCAATACATTCCCTGTACTGTACTGTGGCTTTATTTCCAAACTAAATGTCATTGCCATATGTTTGAGTGTACTATATGATGTTAAAACACCTGTCACAGTGTTTAAGACTGTGGCACCATTCTGGAGTCTTTATTTCATTGTAATGCTGCTTTTATACATTTTATTTGACTTTAAAGGTCAGACTTCCATTATCCTTCCCTCAGTCATGAACAGGACCCCGACATACTTGAACTCCTCCACCTGAGGCAGGGACTCCCCACTCAGCCAAAGCCACCTCAATCCATGTTCCTGCCCTTACCTATGGACAAGAGCTTTGGGTAAAGACGAAGGACAAGCAGGGCAGCTGGGCGCTCCCTTAGAGACAGAGTGAGGAGCTCAGAGTAGAATTGCTGCTCCTTCACGTTGAAAGGAGCAACTGAGGTGGTTCGGGCATCTGTTCCAGATACCGCCTGGACGTCTCTCTGAGGAGGTGTTACGGGCATGTCTCACCAAAGCCCCAGGGAAGACCCAGGAGCCGCCGGAGGGACTCTGTCTCTCAGCTCGCCTGGGAACACCTTGGAAAGTGTCTGAGGTGAGGGAAGTCTGAAAGTCCCTGCTTAGATTACTGCCCTAATGTCCCGACCCCCGGATAATTGTAAAAAGATTGATGGATGGAGTTTCATTATAATTTTCTAGACTAGAAACTTTCTAGAACTAGAAACTTTAAGCTGTGACCTTAAGGCTGTGTTGACATTTGACCTGTTCTTGTCTCTTCCATAAAACTGATGTCAGACGCACTCAGCTGTTTCAGGCTCATTCACAGCGTGCTGTTCCTAACACAGATCCAACAGGACTAAAGGTCAAAGGTTGTGAGGCTCCACTAAACCTCCCTCAACACTCGGATGTTTCTATCTCAAAGACATATGAAGGACACGTTTTCTGTCAGGCTTCTATTACCTGAATCTGGTTCTGTGTAAATGGGAGACTTGTGTGGCCACTTCTAACAGATGTAATCTAAAATCCACTTTCAAATATTTCCAATCACTCATCCTCCTCCTCCTCGTCCTCCTCCTCCTCTTCCTCCTCTTCCTCCACTCACCTGCAGCCATCTGTGGAGAGGCGCCAACCACCAACCGGAGACCACAGCTCACAGCACGTTTTCTCTTTCATCTTTTACTTTCTGCATAGATTAACTGTACATCCGTTGGACTCTCTCCCAAACCTCCAATCTCTCCTCTTCTTAACAATCTCATTTCAATTTTAGCCGCCAACACTAAAAGCTAAAAGAAGTATAAAGCAGGGCTGTTATCAGAGTGTGTGCAGGTGAAGAAGTGCCTATGGCAATGATTTAAACAGTTAATTTTCTACCTCTCCATAAGGCTCCTCTGAATAAATCTGCTAGAGCTAAAGTGTTGGATTATTTTTGGCGTAACTATTGTCCTAAGTAGGCACAAAACCTAGTGTACATGACTGCTTGATAATATTCTATGGAGTGTCTCAGTGTCTACAAAATAGATTCTGGATTTGGGACATGCTGAAATCATCTTTCTTTGCATGAAATGAATTCCCGCAATATCACAGGGCAGCGATGACGTTTAGGTGGAAGCATAGACTGTGTAAAGAAGTGAACTAAGTGAGTGTGATGTCACCCATAGCGTTTGGCTCCAGTCAAACAAATTTGGAGCCGAGTTCCATAAGGAATTCCAATCGCAAGTATCAAAGCAAGAGCCGACCCAAGAGCTAATCCGGAGTGAGACTTTTAAAGGTAATGGCCCTTCTCGCCCGCACCACTGGTTTAGCAGGGAGCCAATGTTTATCAGCGCTGTCAATCAAACCTGTAGCTAACGATAACAGGAGTGACCTCAGGGAAAGAAGGCACCTGATTTGTCTATTATTATGTTCATATCTTGATTTACAGACACAATCGCAACATAAAAATACCAGGATCATGTAGAGCGGGTTAATATGTAGTTCAGTGTAACATGAATTGGAGTAAATGGGCAAATTTGAGCAAAAACAAAGATTATTTTATTTTTGAAAGAATAAAACAAAAACAAGACTTTAGAGCATTTATGAATGAGATAAATGTTTGTCCTCTGTGTTATATGTTATGTGTTGTCTAGCTATCAAATCCACATTCTCATTATCTTGTCAACCCACCAGTAAAACAGCAATTTATATGCACATAGAATATAATACAACAGGCCACCCCCCAGACCTATACAGCCTATACAAAAAGAAGTACTGTGACTGAATATTTGACAAGAGGCAAAGTCAGACAAGTCAGAAAGCAGCACTGGAAAACTGCAGGAAGAGCATTTGTTGTTGACCAAAAGCAGAGTTCATCTGTATGCACCAAGCAGCTTCCTCGGCAATAGTAACCCCCAGTGTGTCCTTAAGACTCCCACAAACACACACATACACACACACTTTGAGCAGAGAGTCCAGGTCCTAAGCGCGCGTGTGTGTGCTCTCCTGGAGCTGTCAGACTAAGCACAGTTAAAGCAGTGAGAGGCTGACCGCACGAAGCTGATCACATGCCCCAGTCCAGTGCTCCAACTCCTCATCTCAAATCAGTGTGTTTAAGGGACACATTCTAACCCTGTGTGTGTATGGATATGTGTTTGTGTGTGTGTGTGTGTGTATGTGTGTTTGTGTATGTCTGTGTACATGAGTTTGTATAAGTGTGTTGGGGTGTGTGTGTATGGGTTTGTGTGTGGGTGTGTGTGTGCATGTGTTTGTGTGCATGTGGGGGTGTACGTGTGGGAGCATGTGTGTGTATGTGTGTGTGGACATGTGTATGTATATGCATGTGGGTGTGTGTGTGTGTATGTGTGGGGGGGTGTGGGGGTGTGGGTGTATGTGTGTGTATATGCATGTGTGTGTGTGTTTGTGGGGGTGTGTGTGTCTGTGTGTATGCATGCATGTGTGTGTGTATGTGTGTGTATGTCCAGCTCTAGACCTGAGTCAGCCTGAGTCTCGTGGAAACATGAGCAGATCCCAGGCGTGTGCTGCATGTTAACACGGCTCTGACAGCACATCCCTGTAATGTCCTGAGACTGAGAGGAGACAGGAGCCTGCAGTGGACAGGCCTGTGTCTGACCCAAGGCTTTACTATGTGTTCAACTGGGTTTATCTCAGCAACGATTACTACTGGGCACGCTGACTCATTCATTTGTTTTAGTGATTTATTCTATAATAATACAACAGTATAAAAGAAATCTGATTGTCTTACAATGTTTTGTCTTTTTTTTCTACAAGGAAATGAATCAGCTCTGCCTTTTTAGATGTTTCTGCTGATGTCTACTGATTGTGGAGGATTTTATGGTCGCATTTAGCGAAGGCCAAGTGCTTGTGGTTTTATTGTAGAAACAGACTGATGAAAAAGAGAAGAATAAAAAGAGAGAGGAGAGCTGAACTGTGGGAGATTGAGCTGAGGAAGTGATCAACATATGTGCATTTAAATGTCTATCATTTGTGTAAACAGCACACGTGAGACTCATTTGATTAATTAATTCTGAGTGGAAGAAGTTCATTGTGACATTTATGGCTCTGCCCACTGTTGGTTTTTGGGTTTTTTTTTCAATTATTTTAAGGACAGAAGATTCTTCACACAGGAAGAAATATTAAAAGGCCCATATTATGCAATTTTCTTACCTATGTTATAATGTTGTTTACTCATCACAAACATACCTGGGATTTTGTTTTGTTTCATTCACACATGTTTAACACACAAACCCTGCCTATTTAAGATGAGTTCTTCTCTTAAACAGAAAACACTCTGTTCCACCTTGTGATGTCATGTGGTTATACAGGAAGTGCTGTGTTTTTAAACTCCAAACACCTTCACTAGAATCATTTGGATGATTTCAGCCCTGGAATTGGCAGTCTCAAAGCTGTTAACTTGAAAACTACACTTCATGACATCATAAGGTGGAACAGAGCATTTTGAGCGCTGGAGATGTAGACAGACTGTCACTCAAACATGTGTGAATGAAACAAAACTCAACTCCAGGTCTGTTTTTGAGAAGGTAACAATATTATAACATGGGTTAAAGCTCACAATAAAATTTAAATTATAAACCCAAAAGGCCCAGTCCCCATTGTGCTTAAGAAAATGGCAGCTTGAGGTTTGTCTGTGTTTGTATGTAACAGTCTCCTACATCTATACACATCGTCCATGTTTCATTTTTATGGATAAAGAAATATTATTCACGTTTCAGTACATTCAGTTTCCCCAAAATCACAGCAGCAGTCGCCTCTTAGGGCTGAACAAGAACATTCATTTAACCAAAAGAAAGTTAGAAAATCAAACGGGGAAACAGACATTGGTCAATAGGAGGCAGATTAACATTCATAGAAAACAAGCAAATGGAGAACTGTCCCAGAGCACCCCCTGTCCTTAGACCCTCTTCCTACACAAACAACTCACAAATAAACTGTCCCAGAGTGCCCCCCTGTCCTTAAACTCTCCTTCTCGGCAAGGAAAAACTTTTTTAAAAAAACACTGAGTTTTTGTCTGCAACAGCTAGACTGCCGATGAGAATATCTGAAGTTTTTGTAAGAATGTTTGGGCAGTGAAGGTCAATTTATGATCACTTCAGTGACCACATCCTGCTGTCAAAAAAGTCTAACCCAAAAACATTCATATTTTCTCCTTTATAAATCCACAGGACTTGGGTCTACGAGAAGAAACTAAGTCTTGTGGGTGCCAGAAGTGTCTGCCCGATCTGTACTCCATTCATCATAGCTAATTTGTTTACAATTGATCCTAAAAGACAGCGCTGAAAATATGGACGGTAAAAGGTACTAGCTGCATTTCTCCCTTGATGTTGTTTTGGAGGACAGCTGCAGTGAAGCTATTCAACCATTTCTGCACCAAAACAAAGCATTTAAAGTTTGTATTCCAGGAATTCTAATAAATTGTTGCAGGGGAGAACTGTCACTGTTTGCTGATTGCTTCTTTGACCTTCAACATCAAGACTAAAGATGAATGTGTTCTGAAGAATTTCTCAGACAGCAACCAAAAATGTTCATTTTGTCCTTTTAAATCCACAACACGTAGATACTTCTGGCACCCACAAGACGTAGGTTCTTCTCGTAGACCTGTCTGATGTGTACTCCATTCATCATTGTTGATTTGTTCACATTTGATCCTAAAAGACAGCGCTAAAATATGGATGATAAACGGTACTAGCTGCATTTCTCCCTTAATGTTGGTTCGGAGGGCAGCTGCTGTGATAGTATTTCTGCACCAAAACAAAGCATTTAATGTTCGTATTCCAGAAATGCTAATAAATTGTTGCCGGGTAGAACTGCCACCATTTGCAGATTGCGTCTTTGACCTTCTTTGACGTTCATTTTGTCTTCTTTTTAAATCCACAACACTTAGATACTTCTGTTACCCATAAGACTTAGGTTCTTGTTGTAGACCTGTCTGATGTGTACTCCATTCATCATTGCTAATTTGTTTACAATTGATCCTAAAAGACAGAGCTGAAAATATGTGCAATAAAAGGTACTCGCTGCATTCCTCCACTGATGTTGTTTTGGAGGACGGCTGCAGTGAAATAATTCAAATGCTGTAATAATAATTCAGGATTTAATGATAAATGGGACAATTATTTTTTAGGGTCAGTATTTAAACTTAAAGTGCTTTACATCAAGGAACCACTCACCCGTTCACACACACATTCATACTCCAGTGTACGCAGACACTGGGGGCGAGGTGGGTTAAGTGTCTTGCCCAAGGACACAAAAACAGTATTCATCTGTGGGAGCTGGAATTGCTCCGCCAACTTGTGGATCAGTGGATCTGACTGCTCTACCAATGATGTTTATGTCGAGAGCAGGACTCAAACTGCAAACCTTCGAATCACTGGACAAACACTCTACCAACTGACCTACTGTCCAATTTTTTCCAGGTTCTTTTTCTTTATGGGAGAAAGGAAAATCGACTTTTCAGCACTTTCAACCTTTGAAACTTCTGATGGTTATCACGTCTGTTGACCCTCTCAGATGTGACCATATTTGACCATTGCTGCACCAAAACAACCCATTTAAAGTTTTTATTCCAGGAATCCTAATAAATTATTGCCGGGGAGAACTGTTACCATTTGCTGATTGTTTCTTTGACCTTTAACATCAAGCCTAACGACGGATGTATTTTGAAGGATTCCTCAGACAGCACCCTTGAGTCTCCCCTGAAGCTCATAATTACTCACTATTTTTAATTAAGACAACATTCTTACTGAAATAAGGGTGCGTAGACATAACTATGGGCACACTTTATCTCTGCCCATTATTTGAAGTAGTAATTGAACAACACACATACACAGGCTGCTTTTTTGTACCAGACGAGATAAGGAATTCCCAGAGAGCTCGTCTTTTGCAATCCAAGCACATGCTATAAATATGTGTGCGCTTCATTTGTCTTCCTCAAATTCAAGGATGCACTTGAGCAGTCTGCTGATTGCCTCAAAGAGTAGCACATTAACATCCATCCATGAAACGAGAGAAAAATGGTGTTTTGGGGAACCGGGGAACATAATTGCTCAGTGTGTCATCTTATACAATGGAAGATGGTTATGTTACTGCTGCATACTTATGAGATGGCTCTGCTCGTTTTCCTGGAGTGATCGGTCTCTGTGTAAACCGTTCCACCTGCTTCTCATATTTGTCTGTGTTTCTCCAAAAAAGTCCTCGAAAGCTGTGGGCCTTTAGAGAGAGAGAGTTAGCATTGGTATTTTTTGGTATTCATATATAAAAAGCCAGTTTAAACTCATGATTCACAAGTTTACTCTGTTTTTATATAAACATATTGTTTCCTATTTACTTAGACAATAGAATGTCATTTTCAACATTAAATAATACAGCTGTCTTTTATATTAGCATGAAGTCTTATATCTGTTTAATCCCTCAGTCATCCAGGTAGGTCCCATAGTGGTCCATGAGTTTATACTAATCTCTATGTGTCTTATACTTGAGCGCAACCCATAGACTGTATATATAAATGGACATAGCTAACCTGCTAGCCGCAAAGTTCAAAATAGTAAGTGAGCTTGGGCACGCGTCCAGGTCCATCGACTCTGCCTCCAGTTCACTTGAAGAACTGTTGTCTCTCTTTCTGTAACTGCTGCTTTCAGGCTCATCATTTTGGTCTTAAAATGTTCACATTAATCCTCTCAACATGATCCTGGTATTTTATTTTGCTACTGTGTCCGTAAATGAAGATATGAACATTAATAACAGATAAATCAGACGCCTTCTTTTCCTGAGGTTGCTCCCATTAGCATTAGCAACAGGTTTGAGTGACAGCATTGCTAAGCAGCCGCTCCCTGCAAAACCAGTGGTGTGAACAGGAAGCTGCTTTACCTTCAGCAGTCTCGCTCCGGATTGCCATGGTTTGGTTGCTATGATACTTGTGGTCGCAAATCCGAACATGAAACTTGGCTCCAAATTCGCCCGTATAACTGCCAACCTCGAGCTTCATTCATTCATGACTGGAGCTGAACGTTATGGATGCCGCCACACTCCTTTAGTCCACTTCTTTACACAGTCTATGCTGCACCCTTAGTGAAACGTAATCGTTTTGAGAGCTTTTGCTACTCCCCCTTTTAATTACTAAGCAATCAGCTTGACACATCTTCAGTCGACCAAGACTTTCTTTAGTCGTCTACCTCTGAAGTCCTAATCTCTTCCTGCTCGTGTCTCCAAATCACTGTCGGCCCCTCCATCTATTTGAACTGTCAGGACGAGGTTATTGGGCTCATAAAAGTCTGTGTGTACAATCCCCGGGGCAGGAGTTTTTATATTGTTTGGCATTGACAGTAAGAAGAGGGACGTCCCCATGCTTTCAGCTCACTGTAGAATAAGACATGACAGAAATATGGCAGCATGCAGCTTAATGTAGACCCCTATTGTGTAAAGGTGTTGTAGTGACTGTTATTGTCCTCCACAGAGAACACTTATGCAAATATTTATTATGTAATCCTGCTGTTTTTAATCAAGCACCGCGGGCTCTTTTAAGAACCTGTTGAGACTGTTTACTTAGGTCTGTCAAGATAAGTACTATATTAATTTATGGTTCAATAAATTATAAATGGTTCAATCCTTTTTTTGGAGGGTCAGTGGTCACATTTTTATATAGCGCTTTTCCACCTTCAAGGCACTCAAAGGTCTTTCAGGCGCCGTCTTTCTCCGAGGTTGCTCTAGCTAGCATTAGGAAAAAAGGTTTAAAATTCGACTTTTTAAAGCTTTTAACCATGTTCTAACCGTTATCCATTCTCATTTACTCTCTCGAAGTTGTATATAGAGCGATTATGTTTGAGTAATCTTTATACTTCTGTATTCAAGACGCCATTGTTCAGATAAATCCTCGTTTTCACTGCCACTGGTCCACGCCCACTGCTCTATACTTCACTCTTCAACTTTATTTTCTTAATCGGTGATGTCATGAAAAAATGAAGGAAAAAAAGTCTACTTGCTATATGTACCACAAAAACAATCAGTCCATTATCAACACCAGAATCAGATATGAGTACTATTATGGAATAAAACTGAAAGTTCCAAACCTTAAAAGCCCTTAACAGTCTCTGGTCCTGCATCTTAACAGCTCCTGATCGGCTGGAATGAGATTATTATTGTAGGTAATATGGAAGTCAGTGCAGATATTACAATCCCGCCCAGGGGACTGTCAGAGCCACTTGAGTCTCATTGAACACATGGCTGCGGAGACACTATCTCTAATTGAGCTGTTATCTAAATCTGCATCAGTAACAAAACACCACAAATGAACAGCGTTCGTTAATCTATAATTTGCCAGCAGAAACCCTGGCTGCTGTGTGCTGTAACCCCCGAAGGATCTGGGATATTTTTACATCACTGCATCTTCTACTGAATGTACAACATTTGAGTATATTTGTCATTAAATTCACCAGTACAAGCTGTAGAGTGTCACAATATCAAATTTTTGTTTTACGTTTATTGTGATAAAAACAAAAAAGCAAAAAAAAAACATGATTATCAATAATTATTCACAATTACTGACACCATACATAGCCTGTATAAAGAAATGGACTAAGTGAGTGTAACGTCACCCATAGTGTTCAGCTCCAGTCAAATGAAGCTCATCGAGGCTAGAGCAGTTATAGAGGCCAATTTCCCCAGTTCCATATTTGGAATATTAGTATCATTGCAACCGAAGAGCCAATTCGGAGTGAAGCTGTTGAAGTTAACACCCCTTCCCGCCCGTACTGCTGGTTTAGCAGGGAGCTGGTGCTTAGCAACGCTGTCAATCAAACCTGTTGCTAACGCTACAGGGAGCGACCTCAGGGAAAGAAGGTGCCTGATTTGTCTTTTATTAATGTTGATATCTTGAGTTGCGAACACAATAGCAAATAAAAATACCAGGATCATGTAGAGCGGGTTAATACGAAACTTTTAAGACCAAAATGACGGCAACATTTACGGGTTACAAGTTGACAGAGCCAGAAGCGCGCCCATGCTCACTTGGCGGTGGCTAGAAGGCTAGCTATGTCCATTTATATATGGTGTCTATAACACCACGGCCAAACGACAGTGAAGTCTGCAGTATTCTTTCATTATCGTTATCTACCATGTGACAGTCTGTAACCACACTGTAAGAAAAATGTGTGTTTATATACGGTAAAGAGCAGCAGGAAAATGTGCCTGCACAAAGCTGTGTATTTGTGGTAAACAGACACAGTGTAGGACGTGAACTTCTTATTATATAAATTGGTGTAGCTAACATGTTAGCCGGCGTGTCCAAATAGGAGGTAGGCATGGGTGCGCTTTCGGCTCCATCGACTCACTTTGTATTGAAAAACTGCCTTACGTCACTGTTTCGCTGCAGAATACCTGAACATATTGACCATTTGTATTGAAGGACACTCATTTTCATTTTGCTCATGGAAGAGGAAGGCCACCTAAGGACCCGAGTCATTTCCACCACCAAATAAAGATAAAAAGGCAAAACTGTGTAAAAGTCCCAGCCAGATTTAATTTCTCATCTGACAGATAACACCACCTCTTCCATCAGAAGTGTGTTTCAGAGTGTGCCCTCTAGAGGTCATATGTGGTCCTTTCACTCAGCGCCTAAAGCTTTTTATACTGAAGAGTTCCTGATGGACACAGTTCAGACTGACAGGCCAGTTGGAAATGGCTGTGTGTCAGACAGCAGCCTGAACCGTACCACTGTATATATATAAATGGATATAGCTAACCTGTTAGCCGGCAGGTTTCAAATGAGCATGGTCATGCTTCCTGCTCCATCGACTCTGGCTTCATTTCACCTTACATTGGGAAAACTGTCACCCCTCGCTCTATAACTGCTTCTGTAGAGGTCCACGGGCGCATACTAGTCTATGTAGTCTGATACAACTCAAGATCACTCTCAAGCTATTCAGGAAAGGTTCATTTCTTTGCTGTGAATGTGACTTTTTTAGTATTAGTACCTGCTCAAATTAATATCTAGTTTCGATACTGGTTTTAGTATCAATTAGAATGTGATTTTCGATACTTTTGACAACCCTAGAAGCCAGAGATAGGAAAACAAAAGAAGAAAGTGCAGAAATGAATAATACCAGAAAACCCCTGGGTTTGTGTTTGACTCCTGAGCAACATGGGGTCTTTTGAGTTTGCATGTTCTGCCCGTTCCTTCTTCTTCTATCACTAAAAGCATGTACTATAGGCTTTTGTCTGGGGCTCAGGACTCCAAATCTCAAAGGAGAACGTTCTGATTTTAATAAATAATAATAAAAGGTCCAAGATCTTCTGGTGATGCAACTTATTGGCATAAAGATTTTCAACTTCTGTTAATTGCTGCTGTTAATGCAAAACAATGTGAATAGCTGGATTTAAATACATCTGTCATGAGCATGGACTGATGTTTACTTTTCTCTGTGTGTTTTAGGTAAGTTGCTGTTTCCTCTTGATCAAACTCTCTTCTCGAGGAGCTGACAGAATGTTCTGGTTCATCTGCTGCAGGACGGGGTAACAGCTAACAACCCACGTGCTTTTATGTGTCAGTGTTTTCTGTTAGAGGCGAAGGCTCCAGCTCAGTTTGTCTGGAACACGATGGATTGTTTTGTCAAGTAGTGAAGTAAAAAAGAGAAAGTGAATCTCCGTGGTTACACTGCAATTTATAAAACACACTTGACATGATTATATTTAAAATTTTAGGAAGAATCGAGCCTATTTGAACATTTTTCTGCTGAGATCTCGCTGTTTTCTTTTTTCGTTTTTTCTTTTTTGTCAAGGAGGGATGAATTAATACTTTGACTGTAGTAAAATGTATTTGGCTTTTGTAAACAGTTCTATGCAAGCGCCCGGTTACTTTTTAAAATGGCATTTATCCTTTTTTTTTTTTTTCTTTTTTTGGCAAATTAACCATAGACTCTATATATAAATGGACGTAGCTAATACACTAGCCGCCACATTCCAAATAGGAAGCTATCATGAGCGCAGTTCCGGCTCCATTGGCTCCAATTCACTTTACATTGAAAAATTGTGACCCCTCTCTCTGAAACTGCTGAAGTGAGCCTCGTCATTTTGGTCTTAAAAAGTTCATATTAACCCACTTTACGTGATCCTGGGGTTTTCATTTTGCGATTGTGTGTGTAAACCAAGATAACTGCTAAACTCGATGAGCTTCATTTGACTGGAGCTGAACTTGTTACACTCACTTAGTCCACTTCTTTATACAGTCTATGAAATTAACTCTTTACTTCTTCGCCCTAGTTGAACATGGCAAGCAGATGTGGCTTATGAGCTAATTCTATAACTGTTACCTAGCAACCTAGCAATATTGTTAATAAGTGCCATGGCTTGTCTAATTTACGTAATTACTGTATTTCAGATGACAACACAATAGTTTATAGGCCTATAATATCTAATACAGCCATAAATACCATATCGACTTGGTTCATTTTCTATCCTACAATGAGGTCTGAGCTGTAGAAGTTTGAATTATGAACTTCTATGACTCATTATAGACCCAAACTCACGACTTAAGTATTGTGTTCTGTTATATATTTATTGCAGTTTACATCTTTTAACAATATTGTACATCAATATATCTCACTTTAAAATGTGTTATGGTGACAGGCCTAGGGATGAGCCAATATTTATATTGCTAAAATGCAGAGTTTTGTTGTAATACAGTGAGTTCTTCGGTCTAGTCACTAATAGAAATGATCAAGTTCAACAGTTGTGCATTTACTTTCTGGATATTTCATAGCAAAGTGCAATGTTGTCAATAGGAAAAACTGGCTCTTGCCCCCCACCTGGATGTATGACACCATCAAGTTCTGAAAAATATAGTTAAAATAGTTATGATTTGACAAATAAAAATATACGACAACACGTTTATTTTGTCAGATGAAGGTTTCAACAGCAGAGAATTCTTTTTGTGTAAATAGCCGTTTCACTTTGTATGGCGTTTTCTGTGTTGATGACAGACGGATTTGGTTTTAAAACCCAAAGCTCCCACAGGTCCACAGGGGCTGCTCCAGGGGAGTCACTAAATACTCACTCTATCGATTTGTACTCAACTTTTTATGTCTGATGCATTTATTTTCAGTGGCCTATTTATCTGATATATAACTGCAGTAACAGTTTTATATGTTTAGAAAGTAGTGCAAGGTTGAAACCAAAACGGCAGAATCGTGTTTTTGTAGCAGTCGATATCAATATCCCCAGGACAGGCATGAGGGATGGGGAGTGCACGCCAGCAGATAACTGATTCCTTTGTCTCCTAAAGATTTTTCTATACTGCTGTCTATCTATGTTTACTTGTTTCTAGTTTGAAATGCTATAAAATAACATTACGTCTCTTTGATCCTGGGAATTTTTTTAGATCTGAAACAGGTCCAGAGCTCAGGTTTTAAAGAGCTCATATCACAAACAGACCTGGAGTTGTGTTTTGTTTCATTCACACGTTTAACACAAAAAACCTTGCATATTTAAGTTGAGTTCTTCTCTCAAACAGAAAACACGTGATGTCATGTGATAATACAAGAAGTGCTCAACTGTGTTTTTAAACTCCATACACCTTCACTTGAATCATTTGGATGATTTCAGTTCTGGGATTGACAGTCATTACTAAACTAAAGGTAAAAAGAAAAGGTTAACTTGAAAACTACCGCTTCATGACATCAACAGAGCATTCTGAGCTAATCTTTAGGCTAATTTTAGCCCTGGAATCATAGAGTGTATATATAAATGGACATAGCTAACCCGCTAGCCGCTGTATTCCAAATAGGAAGTGATCATGAGCGCACTTCCGGCTCCATAGACTCGGCTCCTATTGTGTCCATAAATCAAGATATGAACATTAATAACAAATCAGGTGTCTTCTTTCACCAAGGTCGCCCCTGTCGATCCTGAGTTAGTAACTGGTTTGGCTGACAGCGTTACCAAGTGCCTGCTCCCCACTAAACCAGCTGTGCGGGCGAGACAGCCTTGCTCTGGATTGGCTCCTTGGTTGCTATGGTACTCGCAGTCAGAATTTTCTAATATGCAACTTCAACTTGGCTCCAAATTCGCCCCTGTAACTGCTCTAGCCTCGACGACCTTCATTTGACTGGAGTCGAACATCATGGGTGACATCACGCTCCCACTTCTTTATACAGTCTTTCCCCGGAAATGCCAATCTCTGCTGAACAAAAGGTAAAATATAGCTGCTAACTTTGCTGCCACTTCATGACATCACAAGGTGGAACAGAGCATTTTGAGCTTTGGAGATATAGACAGACTAATCAAAAATTAAAAATGAAACAAAACACAACTCCAGGTCTGTTTTCTGAGGTAACAGCATTATAACATTGCTTAAATCTTACAACAACAACAACAATCAAGTGTACTATAGGAGCTTTAAGTCTTGTCTAACACTGCAGCACCCACTGAAAATCCATCAGTGAATAAATATTTCACCATCTGCTCCATGAGGCACATTTCTTTTCACTAACATCAGACGTGCTGTAAAGTGTGTCTCATTAGCATGCTGGCAGCCTGCCTCTATATATAAAAAGGTTGTTCACAAAAAATGACCTTTGATGCATAGTTCAGTATAAATTACTGGGGATGGTTTAAGTCCCACAGAGTTGTAAGTTGAATTACAAAACCAATCTGTCAGTGTGGTGTTTAGGCTTGTAACTACACAACTATTGGCACAGTCCAGTCAAATAAAATGTTTATGTTATGTATGGACAATAGTTTTTTGGTGGCATTTTGGATTCTCCTCATGCCTCTGTGTTTTTTTCCCCTGACTTTCCAGTTCTCCCTATCAACCCAAAACATGAACAAAAATCCTCCAGCCGACATAGGCCCGTCTCAAGCCTAGACGTGGGACGATATTGAAATGTGGTGATGGTTTTGGTGATGATTTGGTTTTGGTTATCATTTAAACAACAACAATTTAGCAGAGAATGTTATGGGTGAGCAGAGCCATTGATGGAAATTGGAGGCCCTCCTAACATAAATTAATAGGAAAATGGTCCAGTTTTGGGCCCCTAAGTCCCTGGTGCCTGGGACAACAAACCCCTTTGTCCACTCTTATCGGAATAGGGCAATATTGAAATTTGCTGTCATGATCATCAGGGCCAAAATAATTGTGATTAACATATATATCACCATAATGATTCAAGTTGCTGACAGTTGAAAAAAAATGTTCTGGATATGAATAATTATAATTTTAATATTATGGATAAGTTTGATGTTTAAACAACTTCTATATAATTGTATTTTGTTATCAAGTGAAAACCACTATGATGTAGTGGAGAGTAATGTGGATAAGCAGGACCGGCGACAGAAATTTGGGGTCCTGGGGCAAGAAGCCTCACATGGGCCTCCCTCTAATAAAAAGTAATAAGAAGAGAGTCCAATTCTGGGCCCTTAAGACCCTAGGGCCTGGGACAACAGACCCCTTTGCTCCCCACTATTGACTCCCCAATGGATAAGTATTTTTTTCCTACACATTCTGGTGATATAATGGCGATTATCTTTGTTAGTGATTCTCGTGATTATATAAAATGTCCCATGAAATATTATTGTTGACCCTTTTTATATCTATGATAAATTATGTTATTATTTATTCTGTGATCCTTAACCAAGCCTGGCTCAAGATTTGTAGATGAGACTTATCTTTTGCATAGTCTGTATATATTAATGGACGTAGCCTAACCTGCTAGCTGCATTCCTAATAGGACGTGATCATGGGGACACTTCCGGCTCCATCGACTCTGGCTCCAATTTACTTTCTATTGAAAAACTCTCACCCCTCACACACTCACTTAGTCCACTTCTTTATACAGTGTATGATCTTTTGACAGGTTGATTATGTAGCACTGAAGGATGGGTGAAATTGCTCTACAGGAACAATAAAACATACCTTTGGCAGTATTGTTTTGTGTTTTGTTTTGGTTTTTTTTATCAGGAAAGATATCCATCAAGACAATTATGAAGCTGTTAGTTCACTTTATTCACTTTTAATGCTTTGTTGTCTTACCAGTCTCCCCCCTCAGGGACAGAATCCACCAGCCAGTTCATTTACAAGAACAAATGAAATTACTGGCAAATGAGAACAACAGAAGAAAGAATTATAAACAGAAGGTGGGTGGCAGATGTGCAAATATGTAAAAATGAGCCTCATACTTCTGCGCAACAGTGGAGTGGGTTTAAAGAGCTGGCATGAGTCATCTGCACAAGTGTTTTAGCAGAGAGAGGATTCCTAATCAGTCTGAAAGAAAAATGTACTGTACACTGACCCCTGCACAAAGGGATGCACTTGGTCACTTCTATCGGGATTCAGCTCTTTGGTTTTTCTATCAGAGATTCACCACTACCCTAGTCTTTTAGTTTGTGAAATCTGTTAGTTTTAGTCTTTTAGTTTGTGAAATCCAGGGGGTGGACAAAAAACTATCTCTTGTTAACGGAAAGGCTGATCATCTTTAAAGAGCTCATATTACACTATTTTCTGATCTATGTTATAATGTTGTTTCCTCATCACAAACAGACCTGGAGTTGTGTTTTGTTTCATTCACACATGTTTAACACACAAACCCTGCAGATTTAGGCTGAGTTCTTCTCTCAAACACTCTGTTCCAGCTTGTGACGTCATATGGTAATACAGGAAGTGCTCCACTATGTTTTTAAATGCCATACACATTCACTCGGTAGCTGTTCATTTGAAAACTAGCCCTTCATGACATCACAAGTTAGAACAGAGTATTTTGAGCTTTGGAGATGTAGACAGACTAATAATAAAGGGACAGCAACAAAACATAACTCCAATAACTCCAAGTATGTTTTCGAGGAAGTAACATAAGGTATGAGGTAAAACATGGCTTAAAGCTCAGAAGAGTCCATTGTGTTTAATATAGGACCTATTAAAAAACACGTATTATGAAAAATGTACTTTTTAAAGCATTTACCCATGTTATGACATTGTTCCCTCATCGAAACCATAGCTGGAGTTGTATTTTGCTTCATCCACGCTTGTTCCATGCATCTTTTATACCAAAGTTGTCTTTTCAGAGCATTCAAAAGAACTTAGTTTGCCTGGATTGTTGCGTCATAGGTAAAACTCTGGACTTCTGCATACTTTTTTCAGACTTGTTCTGCTGTTAGCCTAGCACACAACCTAAATACTATATTTGTTTATTTTCTGAGTGTTCATTTCCGTTGCTAACAGCAGAGGGAGCTTGAACAACTAAATGCCCCTTGGAAACTGATGTGTAGTTTATAAAGTGTGTTTTTATTGAAAGTAAGGCAAGTTACTTTGTATAGAACAATTCGTACAAAAGTAATTCAAAGTGCAGTATTACAGAATAAGAAAGACATTAAAATCACAATACAAACAAATCAAAACATAAGTAATCATCATGAAATTAACATTAAACGAAAAAAGTGTTGAACAAAAACCTTTCAGTCACAGCTCAACAGAACCGTTTGGAGCCTGGATTTAAACATTGTCAAAATAGAGGCATGAAGTAAAAAAATGTGAAATACTACCCCAAGGTCACCAATGGCATGTTTAAAACATTATTAAAGCCACAAGACTGCACCATATTAGTTCTTTAAAACATTCTCCTTCTGAAAAGGCAAAACATCTTGAGGAAAAACTGTCACCAAACATTTGTCATTTCATCTGACAAATGCTTTCCAGCACTCCTGCATATACCTCAGAAACTTCACTTAACTTCAGTGTTTTTCTCCAAATCTGTCTGTTTTTTTTGACAAAGCCCCGGGGATATAGTCACGCAGTGTTTTGTATTGTTGTCTCCATAAGTAGTTTCATAGCGGCAATAAGTAAGAATGTACCAGCAAAACGATTATACTGCTTACACGAGGTACTCAGCGTGCTCTGTCTGTTTGTAGTTGTCATTTCTAGGAGCTAACTATATTAATTAGCCTTGTCACTGCCTTTGAATCACATCTGCGAGTAACTAGTAATTAGATCTGAATTAGCTCTGAAAATGTTGATGGATGGGAATTAAAGTGACATGGGGCAGCTAGGTGAAGATGATGAGGAGGAGGAAGAGGAATGGACTCCTAATGGTGAAAACCCAGATAGCATTGATGATGAGGAAGAGGAAAACCCAGATAGCAGTGTTGATGATGAAAGCCCAGAAGTCCTAGAAGAGGACACAACAAAACCAAAGGACACAACACTAAAGCAGGCGGCGAGGGGTAAAGAGAAAAGTAAGGTGTATCAGTGGAAAAGAAAACAGTTTGAGGAATGTGTTGAGGAAGACTCTGAAGATAGGCTTGACTGGACACCATATATGTATTTTAAAGATTGTGTGACTGACGAAATGCTACAGGAAATTGCCGAAGAAACAAACTTGTACAGCGTGCAGAAAAATGGAAAGTTAGTGTACACAAATGCTCAAGAAATCGAGCAAATTCTGGGTATGTACATGCACATGGGGTTAGTACAGATGCCCAATGTACTTTAAAATGTACATTTACTGGGAGATGGAGATAAGGTACCCCGCTGTTTGTGATGTGATGTCAGGGGGTCGATTCCTGAATTTGTTGACGCTGATTCACTTTCAGAACAACCTCAGTGTGTCTGAGGATGCAACATGGGTAATCCGACAGAGATGCAAGCATTGTACAGGCCACTTTACCCATGTGTACTCTACTGTATATTTGGAAAATTATATCTGAATTTTTGTTTGTTCAGAGGGACCAATAAAGGCTCCAGTTTCAAAGAATTAGAATTTTCTGTCAATGTTTTAATGGTGTCGGCTTTTAAGGGTTAATTAGCCTTGTCACTGCCTTTGAATCACATCTGCAAGTAAGTAGTAATTAGATCTCACTAGACGGGGGTGGGATTTAATACGTTTTCTTCTTTCTTTTCCTTGTCAAGCTTAAATAAGATAAAGAATGTATATATTTGAAATGTACTTTAAGTGTACTGGATAGATTTGTATGTACTTCTTGTATTTAATCTGCTGAAAATAAATAAATGAATGAAAAATGGAATCAGAAAATTTTTTATATGTATCTAGAAATTAAATATTTAACTAATGGACGCATTGGAATCATCGGCCCAAAGGTGTCGACAGAGCTGGTCGGCCATCTTTTCCTCTGAATTCTAGGTGGTCAGGGGCGATATCAGCCAATGAAAAAATGTGTAATCTGTATTTGTAATAACATCAGGGATGGCACCACGGGAGGGCTTGAGGGGGCACTAGTCTCCCCTACGATGGTCAATGTACCCCCAAAGCCCCCCTAAAGATGTTTGCCCCACTTTCATAGCACAACCGATCTTGACTAAAAATGTTGTTCAAAATGAGACTCCAATAATATAAATCACTACAGGGGCTAACTACATTTAAGCTGGTTTAAAACAGCAAAGCAAACATGGTCGGGAGTGGGGGGTACTCTAAATGAACATGTTAAGTGAGCACCCGCATTGAAGACCTGAACACCCGCTTAGCGCCTCAAAACAAAAACGTCTGGTGCTGCTCCTGATGAACATCTATGACAATATAACAATATAACTGCCCTAAAAACAACTGGGGAAAAAAGTAGTCTAACAAGGAATTATCAACCCATATCTCAGATTTTACTTTGAGATGTTTGTTTCTGAAAGTTTGAGTTATAAAAAATAAGAAAATAATTTGTAATGATAAAACTGGAGCGACTGTACTTCAGGGAGATGCTTGAAGATGATGCTTGATCTGTTGATGTTGGTCATTGTGGTGGGAAAAGCCAGTCCACAGTGATAGAAGACGTTTGAACAGATCAGAGGTTTTCCCATCACGCCGAGGGTTACCATGGAAACGTGACCAGCCCTAAACAAACACATGTGGCTTCATGTGCTTTATCTGAGCCTGTGCTTTGTGAACATTGAATTCATACATCAGTGTTACTCGCTGAGGGGCCGCGGTGTCGTTAATATTCTGATACTACAGTCTCCCCACAGTCTCCCATTGTCTTTTTTTCTATTATTAAAGCGCTTGTTCCAGGGACACTGCATGGGATTTAAAATTACCCTGGGTTTTGTCACTTTTAAATGTGCTACTCGGGAACTCAGGGAAAAATTTTGGAGTTTACAAAGTAGTTGGTTAGTGGTGACTGCTTTGTAATAAGTTTTTCCAGCTCCTTGTGTTCTCATGATAAACAGGGCAGTTTCAGGACACAAGCGACCACAATATTTTCTGCAGAAGGATTTACTAAAATTCCGCACAATGCTCGTTTAAATTCTGTACGTTTTGAATGTGTTTTTAGCCAACGTTACACGTCAACGAGCATTGAGATTGCGATTAGATATATGAACTGACAAACTATTACAAGAATTCAATTTCAGATAATGTTTGGATAGAGCTAAACTACAGGGTTAGCACTTTTATATAGAATAATACAGGATCTCTAGTTTATTTGTGAGGAAAGTGTGGTACTCCCAAGATTGCAGCCTTTGTGATTTTCCAGATTTCGATTTCAATACGATAACGACAACGTGAATGTGTTGAGCATGCATGGATATCAGGAAGTAGAATCCTTTTTTTTCTTTACATGAGCATAGTGTATGTATTTCTATTTCAGGGACTATTCCAGGTCTAATCTAGGACTAAACCAGGTCTATAACAGGACTATTGCAGGTCTAATCTAGGGCCAAACCAGGTCTATAACAGGACTATTCCAGGTCTAATGTAGGGCATAACCAGGTCTATAATGAGACTATTCCAGGTCTAATGTAGGACTAAAACGGGTCTATAACAGGACTATTCCAGGTCTAATCGAGGGCCAAATCAGGTCTATAACAGGATTATTACAGGTCTAATCTAGGGCCAAACCAGGTCTATAACAGGACTATTCCAGGTCTAATCTAGGGCCAAACCAGGTCTATAACGGGACTATTCCAGGTCTAATGTAGGACTAAAACGGGTCTATAACAGGACTATTCCAGGTCTAATCGAGGGCCAAACCAGGTCTATAACAGGACTATTCCAGGTCTAATCTAGGGCCAAACCAGGTCTATAACGGGACTATTCCAGGTCTAATGTAGGACTAAAACGGGTCTATAACAGGACTATTCCAGGTCTAATCGAGGGCCAAACCAGGTCTATAACAGGACTATTCCAGGTCTAATCTAGAGTTAAACCAGATCTATAATGGGACTATTCCAGGTCTAATCTAGGGCCAAACCAGGTCTAAAAGTGGACTACATCATTTCCATTGTAGTTCTAAACAAGACATTATCCAAAGAAGGAAGAAAAGTGGATAAAATGAATCCTAAAGTAGGCAAACCCAAAAACTGAAGAGCTGTCTTACTTGTAGGAGCTTGGATACAACAGTTTGAGAAACAATGATCTAATGTATTGTCAGTTGGATATTGTTTTACTTATTTGAAGGATATAACTTTGAAACGAGCCACTATAATCACACTTTCAGACCCCCTCTCCTCATTTAAATGAATTGCAGTGCTTCTCTATATGATTGCATGTTGTGGCAGAAGAAAACGCCTGTGGCTCAGTTTCAACTCAAGGCCAAACTTCTCCCTCAAAGAGAACGTGGCTGTATGCAGGACTGTCAGAACGCTTTTTCATTTCAAACAGAATATAACTGGGATGAAAGTTGAGACGCTTTCTGAAAATTACTGATTCCTTTTTAGTTCCTTTGTGCAGCTTTTGTCTTGTTCCATAATGACACCCTCAAATGGTCATTAAGAGCCAAGATGGAGGCCGCTGAGAGTGGAGTTACCCCACGCTGAGCTGGGTTCCTGCAGAGCACTTTTATCTCCTCTCAGCCTCGAAAACAACCAGCTTGATTTATTGAAAATCCCTTGCTTTTCTGTCTAGTGTTATTCTGAAGGCCAAAAGTCAATTTCCAACACGTGCAGATAATGTTATATTTTTTTTATTTTTATTTTCATAGATTCTTTTATCAGACCATGGTTTAGTTTGTTTTCATACCTGACTGTTTGGACTACTCACTAGCACTCTTCTTTGACTATATATGTAAATGGACATAGCTAACGTGCTCGCCACCGCAATCCAAATACAAAGTGATCATGGGCGCGCTTCCGGCTCCATCGACTCTGCACCGTCTTCCTATCGGTGGAGGCAGGACCACAGCACCATCTGCAGTCTGACTTCTTCTATGTTCTGTCCCAGTCCATAATCTGATTCTCTTTGAATCTGAAAGATTCTATTAAAATAAATTAACAGAAGACAAGATGATCATTGGACTATTGTGCCCAGCCCTAGTTAAAAGTCAATATTTTTATTAAAACATTGTTAATGAAATCAAGTATTCCACAAAGACCTTAAAACAGAATTGCAACTGGTTGTTAAAATTTACCCAAAATAACAGCAAGAAAGTAATAATACTAATACAACTGAATTCTGTCAACTGAACAAACACATATTCTTGAAAGGGTGAATACAACAGTTATCCAGTTGGCAGAATTCAATTTTCGTTTGTGATGGAACCGACCTGAACGACTGAGGGATTACACAGACATGCAACTGCAAAATAAAACAAATGCGATTACACTAATGAAGTCTACCCAACTACAGTGTGACTGGAGGCGACAGCGGCTCAGTGTTATAACAAACCCAAAGATCAACTCGGACCAAGCTATGTCTTTGTGTCCTTAGGCAAGACACTTCACCCACACTGCCTGGTATGAAAGTGGTGTGTGTGAGTGTTGGTGGTGGTGGGAGAGGCTGTAGATTGGCACCACAGAGAGTGGAGTCAATGGATAATATAATGTAAAGCAGTTTAAGTGCTTTGAAAGGCTCTGTATAAATCCAATATCTTATTATAACATTGTAGTTTGACATAAGATTTTTACTGCTGATATCACACTAAACTTGAAAGGCAAATTATGATTATTAACTACTCCAAGCAGTGTTGAATAGTGAATTGTCACATTTTTATATAGCGCTTTTCCACCTTCAAGTCACTCAAAGCGCTTTACATCAAGGAACACACACATTCATACACCAATGTACATACACACGGGGGGTGAGGTGAGTTAAGTGTCTTGCCCAAGGACACCAGGATAGTATTCATCTGTGGGAGCTGGAATCGCACCGCCAACCTGTGGGTCACTGGCCGCTCATCCAATGATGTTTATGTCGAGAGCAGGATTCGAATTGCCAGCCTTCAGATCAGTGGACAAACACTCTTCCAACTAAGCTACTGTTGCACAAAAGCAGTTTTCCAAAGCCTGTACATGGGCTGTGCTGAGAACAGTCTCAATCTGGGTGCTCTGTAGAAGATCCGGCTCTCTTTGATTCAGTTGTGTCACAGACGTCTCTTCCTTTTTCATTAATCTCTGGACCTTTGGTGACTCTGGTGATTCCCCTTGAAACTCCATTAGCATAGACAGGAGCTAAAGCTAAAGCTGGGTGTGAATGTTAAGGCTCTTACAGTTAGAAGAGCTGGTGGAGGAGCTTCACATGGCAAAGACATACAAACCTCATTCTTATTCTATTGTATTCATAGACTGTAAATATAAATGGACACAGCTAACCCTGGCTCCGTCGACTCTGACTCTAATTCACTTTCTATTGAAAAGCTGTCACCCCTTTCTCCGTAACCACTGCTGTCAGACTCATCATTTTGGTCTTAAAATGTTCGTATTAACCACTCTACGTGATACTGGTATTTTTATTTCGCTATTGTGTCCGTAAATCAATATATGAACATTAATAACAGACAAATCAGGTGCCTTCTTATCCCAAGGTCACTCCAACAGGTGTGATGAACAGCATTGCCAATTGGATGCAAACCGCACATAGTGAACATGTTTTAACCTCAAGAGCTGCTTATACAATGTATCTGTACTGGGGTAAAACAAAAAAATTAGATACCAGCCTTTTAATATGGCAAATCACAAGTATTATTCCATTGTTACTTTACCGCATGTGTTCTTGTCAGGCTTTAAAACATCCAAGTCAAATATAAAGCAGCAGTTTTCCTGAATAAATAAAACGTCTTGTAAAACCCCTGCAGTCTCTTATATGTGTCATGTTTGGCTGTTTCGCGTCAGAGTAATGACAAACTTTAAGACCAGAGTGGAAAGGCTGTCAGTGCAGCTGCCTTTAGCCTCCACTCTTCTGACACTAATTAACCACCAAAGAATGTTGTTTCTTCTGTTGTTTATCAGATGCCCAAACCTCTTTTATTTGGCATAATTAGTATTTTTGAGTTGAATGTCTTTATCGAGCGCAAGTGTACAATGGATGAAAAAAAAAAAAAAAACATAAATAAAGAATAGTTTCATATTTTTCAACCAGAGAATGAAAATACTGAAGGCTCATTTTAAGTATCCAACAAAAATAACAAAATAAAACTGAATCTCTCGACAAAAAGCATAGAATTTTGACTAAGTGTAGTGATGTTCTATATTCTACATTCTATATTAACCCACTCTACATGATCCTGATATTTTTATTTCACTATTATGTCGTAAATCAAGATATGAACATTAATAAAAGACAAATCAGGCGCCTTATTTTCCTGCAGTTGCTCCCGCTAGCGTTAGCAACAGGTTTGATTGACAGCGTTGCTAAGTACCCACTCCCTGCTAAACCAGTGGTGCGGGCGGGAAGGGGTGTTATGTTCAAAAGGCTTGCTCCAGATTGGCTCTTTGGTTGCTATGGTACTTGCCAAATTGACCTCTATAACTACTAGCCTCGATGAGCTTCATTTGACTGTGTGTGACATCACACTCACTTAGTCCACTTGTTTATACAGTCTATGATTCACCCATTATAATGATGTAACTGGCTTCTCAGGGACAAGTCTGTAGTTATAAACATCTGACCTGAAACGGCTCCTTTGGTCTGAGCTGTTTAATTGTATTGATCCAGCAGTTGTTTCCACTCGCCCATCAATTATTGAGAAGAAAACAACAGAAACAACACACTCAAGAAGTAAAGTTTTAAGCTAACGAGTTTTAAACAAGCTAACGAGTTTTAGCAGTATGTTCAGATGGTAAAAGTTTTTCCAGCACAGACGGCTGATGAAATTTTCTAGTGTTTGATTCTCATTCAAACCAGCGCACAGGGTCGACAGCTCACTCCACTGAAACATGGTTCACATCAAAATATTTTGAATTTTACAAAAGAATGTATGTGGGTTTTTCAAAAATCTTAATCATAATTTTACTTCCTTTTTAGTCACGGGCAGCAGACATGATATATTATCTAACAACCACAATGTTTAAAAGAGCCCAAACCTATACACTAAGTACACAATAGATGTACTAATGCTAATAAAAAAGAACAACAATACATCAAAATAACACATGTAGATCCAGACTGATATATCTCTATTTTTTATACAGATTGATATCAGTCTGGTCTCCACATCCCCTGTTGAGTCTTAAACCCGCTCAAACGTGATCGTCCAATCAGATCTGTTTATTTCAGTGACACATGTGAAACGAAGGAGCTCATTGTTCACCTATGATTTACAAACAAAATCCCATTTCCCTCACCTCAGATTAACAGAGATTAAGCTTCGCTCAGTGATTATGCAGAAATCCGCTGAGTTTTTTTTCCTTTATTATTTCTGATCTCTTCGTAAAGTTGAATAAGTGTGTATTCTGGATCCCAGGCAATATTTTCCCTTAAGTTTGGATAGACTCTTTGGTGACTCATGGTTCATGACATGGACAAATGTTTTAGGAGTCATCACTGCTACCTGTAGACCTATTTTTGTTCTTTTCTTCTCAACTGTTTTTCCCTACAAACTGTCACTCAACTGATGTAAAACTATGAGAAATATTAAGCACTTGTACTATCTCACTAAACCGAGTCAGAATTACAAAACCCTTATTGTCCTTTTCCCATGTATCATATTATCTGTATTTCTCATCTGAAGTTGTAGAAGAACAGCAGAACAGCACCGTTATTCTGATTCTGATTAAGATGTTCATTTAGCATTAATCACACAATAATTAAAAATAATAAAATGTAAATAAAATGCACACAGGTTTTGGTGTAAACAAAATTAGCATATTTCTATTAGCTTTGACATTTAGCTCACATTGTTTGAGCTTTGTTTTGGCTGCAGGAGTCTTCATGTTACAATTACACGGCTCCTGATGTGTGCTGTTCAGTGTGCTTTGGTTTGGACTCTGAATTAGACCCACACTGTGCTGGACTCAGATGTGCTGTCAGTTCACATCTAATCCTGGTTCTTCCCGGTGAGATAGACACAGTTTTGCTAATAAGAACGTTTCGCCCGTTTTCTTTTTATAACACAAGTGAAGCTTTGTGCGGATCCTCATTTAGAATAGTATAACTGCCACTGTGGTGCTCGCATGAGGTGCTGTGTGAGCGTGTACTCCATCTCCATGTGTTATATTTATGACTTTAATTAAGTGAAAATAGTAGTTGTAGAAGCAAAGATGTAGGGAAAATGAATGAAAGAAGATAAAAAGCAGATAGGGAAACAGATCTATGAGGGTTTAAGGCTCAGTTTCAAACGCCAAGTAACAACAAGCCCAAGCATTTAAAAGAAGCCATTATAACTGCAATTTAAATGTATCCATCATCTTTAAACCAAGGAAGTATAATAAGATCTGGAAGATGAACCCAAGATGAAGTGTTGTTTTCAGTAGCCTGAGCTCATTAACGCGAAATTCACCAAAGTTAGCACCTCCCATCCATGTGGCGTGAGAAATATGCACGTGTGAAAAGAGCGATAGTTGCTAGAGTGTAGTTAGTGTAGCCTCAGAGCGGGCTAGGCTAACTCTTGAGGTTTGAGGATTTCATGTTCATATTGTGAAAACAGAGGAATCCCTGCAAAACTCAACCTCTGTTAAAGCTGGATGCCTTGTTGGAACACGAACAGTTTGAATTCCCAAAAAATGCATCGTGTTCTATGGGAGAATTGTGTCCGGGCTCAAGCTCCTGGGCGCTGCAGTACCTGGAGTGGCCACTAGTTACCCTAAAACAAAGGGGAGTGTCTAATCCCGCTCTTATTATACGTCCATGCTATACACACTTTGATTCATCATTAGTTCAATAATTTTGACTTCTTTTTTTGTATTTGTTTTCGTGTTAGTACAAAATGTTGTACTCTTAGGCGTGATTGACAGGTGGATTAGCCAATCAGGAACATGCATGCTCCACCCATTTCAGCGGAGTGGAAAACAAGATCACAACGGATTGAAAAACCTTACATAATGCTGCAGAATCAATGAGCAAAGCACTAAGCTCTGTTAAGCTTAGGTGAGAGAAGATGGGTTTTGTTCAAAATGATACGTGACCAATGAGCTCCTTCGTTTCACGTGTAACTGAAATAAACAAATCTGACTGGACGACTGTGTTTGAGCCTGACTTGAGGTGCGACAGAGGGAGTAGTGGCCAGACTGATAAATAAAAGTACAGAGATATCACATTGTTGCCAGGTAATTATTACATCACAGTGATTTAATTGAGTTTTTATTTTGATAGAAGAGAGTTCCTGCACAAAGCCGTAGTTCGAGCCATGCTAAGGGTTTACTCTGCTGTTCCTATCGGGGGACAGGTGCATAAACCAGCTGCCTGTGTTATTAAAGTGTGTATTAAAAAGTAAACACAGACCCATTTGGACCTGCGGGGACCTCTCGGGTGGATAGGAGGAGAGGTACTTTAGATTGAAAAGCCATGTCCTTCATCCACAATGCGTCGCTTCAGTACTTCAGTCCCTTCAGTACTTCATATGATGTGGGCAGTTCTTGACCCTAGTTCAGCTCAGACTCTTGCACATGAATGAGGCATCTGTGGCACTTCATCCAAAGCACACACTCTCCTTGTTAAATGTGCTGACGTTTGACCACCTCCTCTCAGCCCTCTGACCCCACACGACCGTAGCTGCAGACCTGGGACCTGAGAGGATGGAGCTGGTCAGGATTCTACAATACAGTTTACACAAGGAATAACTTTACTATCGATGTAGCACTTTGGCTTGAAGTGTGATTTTGGTCAATAAATAAAGAGAAAAAAAAAACAACAAAGATCTGATTACAGGGTCATATGGGAGAAGGGTGATGGTCAGATGCCAAAGTCCATGGTCATAAATAACACCTTTCCTCACACTTCTTTCCCAAGTTTTCCGTTTAATAATGCCTGAAAAACAGACTCAAACAGAATCTGATATTAAGACTATTGAATAGCCCCCTATACATTTCCAGTGCACTATAACAGTGGTGCAACGTGATGAAGTAAAAGTAGTTATGGACTGTACGTAAGTAAAAATGATAGGTATCTGTACTTCAGTAGATTTTAAAATGGATGCTTTTTACTTTTACTTCACTACATTTGAGCAGGTATCTGTACTTTCTACTCAACTACATTGTTGAACAGGATTGAAAAGTAAAAGTATTTTGCTGAAAAGGCTGAGGGTTTATGTTAACACATTCAGTGTTTGAGCAGACAAAAATATACAAATAAAAACAGCTAGGAAAAAAAATATTGATTCAATTGTTTCTGAACAAAATTCAGCACAAATCTTTGTGATGATGTGATACTTTTACTTGAGTATTTTTTGCTCTGCTATCTGTACTTTTACTTAAGTAGTTAGTTAGTTAGTTAGTTAGTAGTTAAGTAACAAAATGGAGTACTTCTTCCACCACTGCTCAATAGTATTTCCTCAAACTCAAATGACAGATGTACAAATACTGCAGAAACTGTAGACCTTCAGTCAGTGGAGTCTTAGTCGACCAAACTTTGTATTAGTTGATTCATTATTTTAAATTGATTATAAAATTGTATATGCATAACAGAAAGGGAAGGGTCTGGATCCTGAGTTTAATCTGACTTTTTTCATATAAATACACTGTTTCCTAGTTACCTGCCAAACAGTTACCTGTGTTTTATGCAGATTAATATGATTGGCTAATTCACTTGTCAATCACGCCCATATGAAAATGTGGAAATTCGCCAGTGACCAGACACACACCTTTCTAAAGTACTGTAGAAGTGTGTGTTCTGGATCCCAGGCAGTTTTCTTAGTCCTTTTCTCCGTAAATAGTTATGTTTGGATGAACTCACCCTCATCAGGACGTGTCTTTAGTCAACTAAGAAGTTCTTCTGCTGACTTCACCCCGTTGTTTCATCTTGTGATGGTTTTACTGGCCTTTATCCTCATATCAATGCTCTCACTTGGTTTTACATTGTTATCCTACACTAAAGAGGATAAATATAAGTGATGTAATGTTATACCGTATAAAGATCCCTCAACAGAGAGCCCCCTGTGTGTCGTCTTCATACAGAACAACAGTGAGTTTGTCAGGTCCACACAGCCCTGTTCACTCTCATTTCCTCCTAATGTGTTGTGCCTTGGCCCAAGCGACGTCATGGCAACAGTCCTCTTTGCTTTATTGGCAAGATATCTGAACAGTACCGCCATTCACATAATAAGCCATATTCATGAAGTCACTAGAGGATCCTGGAGCTTACGATCTGGGAAAAATCTTTTGGGATTTTGAACTGATTAAATTGCTTTACTGTTCCTGATAGATTGGCTCTTTGCCCAAGTCCTGTCTTTCCCCCGGTCCCATTTTTCATGAAAATATTGGTGAGATACTTAAAAAGCACCGCAGCTCCTGTAATGGGCTGTGTGCATGGAGTCACCGAGCTGTTTTGACACCTGCAATCTGGGGAAATCTCAGCAAAACATGATAAATTAAAATGCAAATGGAAATAAGTTACACCCATCACTTGGTCAAACTGCTCTGAATCGGAGCCAGGTCCCAAACCTGCCCCAGAGGATTGGGAACGGGAGCAATGTGGAAACAAGGTAATAGCTAATTCTACCTCCTCCTGTTAGTCTGGCCCGGGGAAATAAACAGGATTCAGTCTGCAGTATGAACACAGCTCTCACATACTAATATGAAGAGGATCGTAGAAAAGAAGTGAACTGTCAGAAGTGGAAGGCATTTCCTGTTTGTAGGAGTCTTTAATTTGAGACATAGACTGTAAATATATAAATAGACATCGCTAACCTGCTAGACGCCGCGTTCCAAATAGGATGTGAACATGGGCGCGCTTCTGGCTCCCTCGACTGGCTCCAATTCACTTAACATGGGGAAACTGTCGTCCCTCTCTCTGTAACTGCTGCTGTCAGGCTCATCATTTTGGTCTTAAAATGTTCGTATTAACCTGCTCTACATGATTTATTTCACTATTGTGTCTGTAAGTCAAGATATGAACATGAATAAGAGACAAACTCAAGCACCTTCTTTCCCCGAGGTCAGTCCTGCTACCGTTAGCAACAGGTTTGATTGACAGCGTTGCCCACTACCTGCTAAATGAGCGGTGCAGGCGGAAACGGATGTTACCTTCAACAACCTTGCTCCGGATTGGCTCTTTGGTTGCTATGATACTCACGCTCAGAATTCCCAGTATTCAACTTGGCTATAAAATTCACCCATACAACTGCAGCCTCGATGAGCTTGATTTGACTGAATATGAACGCTGTGGGTGATGTCACACTCCTTTAGTCCACTTCTTTATATAGTCTATGGTTTGAGAGTAACAACACATGCGGTGCTTTACATGAAGGAACCATTCACCCATTCACACGCACGTTTTAGATCGAGAGCGGGATTCAAACTGCCAACCTGCAGATCAGTGGACGAACACTCTGCCAACTGAGCCACTGTTGCCAAAATGTTATTGCTTTGGCTGAAATGTTCCACCGTGTACACTTACCTTTCATTTATTCAATTCTTCAGCATTGGTTTGCCATAAAATACTTGGTTTGGTCAGCTGCTTGTTTCCAGATACATCTCCAGGGAGGTTTGGGACCTTCTGCCCAAACCTTACATTTATTCTTTCTCTTTAAGGTGGGACCCTGACATTATTCAGAGTTGCACAGGTTTGAGGCTCCTATAGTCATCACTAGTTGAAGGCATTTGTACCAGCTCCAGTCTTCCGTTGTGCAAGTCGATGAGGAGCATCTGGTGTTTAAACCAGCGATCCAAATGACAAACAAGCAAACCAAAATATTCAGTTTGAAAAGTATGGGTCCAATTTAACATCCCTAAACCAGGAGTTGTTTTATTTGGTTTGGAGCTGGCCGATGCCGGTGCCTGATAGGCCTGTGGGTATTCTGGCCTTATTGTCTGTCAGGGTGTAATCCAAAGATGTCTGCTCGTCTCCTCTGTCTCACTCCAGGGAAGTTAAATGTTGGACGATACATTCAAGTTGTCTGGGCTTTTTCTCTGCTTCCATAATCTGTCCAAACATAAGGAAACTATCTTTATTTGTGTAGCTCTTTTCATATAGAATGAAGCCACTGTGAATAAATCTATTAGCAACAAACAAACAACCTCAAATGAGCAATTAGGTCTGTGAGAATATAATGATTAAAAGCCGTTAAAGTTTAGTTAAAGTTCAAATTAAAAGCTCACCTTAAAAGTTTTACTTAAATCAGACCAATTGTGCTTGTGTGTGCTCTATAGTTATAATCTATGACACCCATGGATCATTATGTTAGAATTTGCACATTTTAAATCGTAATATTCATCTAAAAGGATTTAATAAAAGAAACAAGTGCGCTGACTTCCACGTTAGAAAACAGGGGTGTCCAATGGGAGCTGACATCGCCGTAAATGTCACCGCAACAAAGCGCCGTGGAGCTTTTGGCGCCCCCTATGGATAGGTGCAGATTTTTTTTTTGTGTTTGTACCAAAATGACTACACAACGCTGCTGAATCCTACGAGTATCAGCGACTAAGAAAATAAAGTGCGTACGTCACAGTGGGCGTGTACCAGTGGAGGTGAAAACGGGGGTTGATCGGCAAAATGGTGTCTTGAAAATAAGTGATTAAAGATTAGTCAAACATGAATCACTCCAAATACAACTTCAGAAGGTAAATGAGAAGGAAACAACTATCACATGGCTAAAATTTCTCAAAAGTCAATTTTTGGAGAATACAGGGACAGGGGTCATAAAAACTGCGAGTTTTAGTTAGTATTTAGGGCAGAGAGGGCTTATGTGTTCACGTCTCCATAATTGCATTTGTTTGGTAGTTACTGCATTTACATTAGAGTGTGTATAGACTGATACTGTCCAAAAGTCGATCTGACCAACAAACTCAAAACAAATTAAATGAACAAGACAGAGGAGCAGAAGTGCCTCTCTTTATCTGTGCTCGTCTCAGATTTCTGTGTCATGTGCCAGAAACTACAAAACAATTTTATCTTCATATTCCAAATCATGTTGAGTTCAAATTATCAGCTTTTATTTCCACATCTCTCTCTGCCTTCTCCAATTTGAACTCTCTTTAGTTGTAACCCATAACCCGAATCATCTTCAAACTGTAGCCACCTCCTCTAAAACGACACTTCTCAGGCACTTTTGATAAGTGTTCAAGTTATTCCCTCAGTCGTTTATATTGTGCAGTGAAGACTTTTGCATTTTCATCACAATTCCAAACTTCTAGCAAACTGACTTTTTTTTTTTGGAGATCACAGTTTTTGGGAGTTGAGTTTGATTCGTGCAGCTGTGTGGTTGCTCTTTGCACAGCAGGAGCAGAGGCACAAAGAGCCACCCACATCTGACTGGAGTTTATCAAAAGCTCCATAATGTTGTGTTTAGCCTGAGCTAGCTGTTTATGCAACTTTCTCATAGCATACTCGTTTTTTAAGGTGCACTATGTAACTTTTCTGGTCTCTATGGAGATGTTATTGCTTTACCTGCATGTTCCACAGTACATTACATCGATTTATGAAGCATTTATTCAATTACATGTGTTTTTATTGGTCAAAAATGTCTTGGAAAAACATATATTGAAACACTGAGTGGGTTTTTCACTTCACAGATCTGACCTGTAACTTGGTCTGGTGGCGTCACATGCTTGTCTCTGTGGAGATAGTGAAGTTTAATGTCATACTGTGGGACATTCTAGACAGCGCAATAACATCTCCACGGAGACAAGCAGGTAGCAGACCCTCCACTGGAACTTTTAAAAAAATAAGTTTGACTTTTATTTGAAGTGTGTGAAAAATAAATAAAATAAATAGAATAAATAAAATAAATAAAATACATAAATACATAAATAAATAAATAAAATAACCTAAAGAAAAAAAACAGTTTGCAGTGGTCCAAAGTTATTCTTCACTTATCTTATGAATTCTGAACATCCTAATTATTCACTGCATTGAGTTTATAAGCGTTTTTCACAACTGTCAGAGACTAGAGCCAGGCCCGTCGACAGAAATTTGGGGTCCCGGGGCAAGCAGTCTCACATGGGCCCCCCTCTATTATTAATTAATATACAGAGGTTCAAATTCTGGCTCCCCAAGACTCTGGGGCCCGGGACAACAGACCCCTTTGTTCCTCTCTATCGACTCTCTTGTGCAGGACGGTAATGCTAACAACTAACATGCTAACACGTGCTTCCTGATTCTCTGGCAGTAAAATGCTTTATACTTAGGTCCACCCAGTGGACCTATTTTGACCTCAAGAGCTGCTTATACAATGTATGTGTACTGGGACAAGGCACATTTTGTTCAGATACATGGGGCAAATTGTGTACAGACCCGTTAATTCTATTTTTTAATTAATTGATTTATTCTTTTTATTTTTATTGTATTGTTCTCTATTCCTGTGTTTTTTATGAAGTGTATTTGGACAATTCTTTGTTTGGTTTAGAAAAGCAAAAGCACATTTAAACATATTGGTAAAGACAGAGATCACACTGACTGATGCTGTGCAGTCAACACCCATCCCTCTACAACACTTCTATTGTCCTCCGGGATGTTATTTAAAGCTCTGATGCCCTAACACAAGAGTAAGTGTCTGTCGCTCAGTATAATGTGCAGAGAATCCAAAGCGGCGGCCATGTTGGAGTGACTGGGAGGTGAGAGGACCTGACAGTGTTGGGTGCTGGGTGTCACCTTTAAAGAGACGCTTCAGAGAGTTTTCAAATGGAGCACAGCAGGAGTGTATGCAGAGCAGTGGGAGCATTATGAAGGTCTGGGGCCGGAGCCTCATGGTTTATTGAACAGGATGTTGACAGTGAATGCATAAACACACTGAGGTTGGGCTGTACAGGGCTGTAATCAGATACAGTCTCATATTTACACTGCACTACACGAGAGCTGCTCCATATGATAAAGAGCATTACATGAAATCAATGTTACAGTGTTGGTTCTGCTCCAAATGTGGCCATAAGTGGATGTGTTTTAAACCTTTTGCTGTTTTGGTTTGGGCCGGCCCAGCCTATAAGAAGACTAAGCAGCTATATAGGGCCCCGAGGTCACTGTTTAGGGGTCACACCATTTTTTAGTGCTGTCTGAATGTCCATGTGGTGAAAAAGTAGTGCACTCAAAATTTCCCACAATGTACCTTGAAAAGTGGTGTCCAGCGCTGGTCACTAGAGCGGACATTATAGACCACAATGCCCTCTGAGAATTGGAAAAACAATAGCGGACTGAGACAGGTCTTTAACTGGACACAACATGACTGAATGAAGCAGAGAGAAGAGTTGGTTTATCTCACTGTTGATCCTGATTATGAATAAAACACTCTTAAATAAGCCGTTGCTCTGTAAAGTTGCCAGCGTTACCTGCTTACCTTAACTCAAGCTGATAAATCATTGATCATTTCTACATCTCAGACAAAAAAATAAATAAATCCAGCCTGACAAAAAGTTGTACGGCCAGAGTTTAGTCTTTAGACTTTTTTTCACCAAAATGCCAAAGTCACATGACCTGAAAGTTCTGAGCTGCATGTCTGAATCGCTCTGTAAGTGAGGCTCTATAGAGTCTGCTAAAGAGTGTAGTGAATGAGGGGTTAGGGCAGGGGTGGGCAAACCTTTTGACACACGGGCCACAGTGGGTTCTAAAATTTGACAGAGGGGCCAGGATATATATGTGTGTAGATATTACATTAGATGACATTAAAACAAATTCATATTATTAAAATCATTTTCATAGTTAATCTGTATACACCTTAAGTTGTGTTTTTCCTCCTTCACTTTCCAGTCCAAGCCTATGATTACGCCCCCTGCTGATCTCAATTGCAATAACACCTTGACCATGATCAATATGTCACCCAAAATATACACCACCAGAGCACACAGCACCACCAGACACACAGCCCCACCAGACACACAGCACCACGGAGCACACAACACCACGGAGCACACAACACCACACAGTCACAGTCACAGTGGGTACCTTTATTTAAACCAGCAGGTTACAGTTGGTTTACAGCTGGAGTTGACTTCTCCTCGTGCTCTCTGTCAGCCCTGGGCCATTTCCCTCTCACTGGAGACCAGAGCTCTTAATAGACCCATTACCTTTCAGTGTCAAGATAAATCAATATTCCCTCGTCTGAAGAATGCTTCCAGAGATTACAGGTCTGGTCTAATTCACAATGTGCAGAGCCATCTGAGCACGTGCAGAATCAGATGCTGTTTACCAAAGGTCGTCTGCTCCAAACGTTTGAGTCAATATTTGAACATATCTAATGATCTGGACTAATAATGAATAGTAACATGTGAGGTGTGGACACAAACCTGAGACACCTGCATTAAACATCTCAAAATGAAGAGAGAGTAAAGAGTAAAGAGCATTTTAGCCCCTGTTTTGTTATGCAGATTTTGACCCTGTAAATTAATGAACACAAACCAGATGTAAATTATGGTGTTTACCTGCAGTGGCTTAAGGACGTTTAGGATTAACAGTGTCTTTAATGAAAGTGTGGTGTGATAGTACAGAGTTCACCGTGACTCTGTCCTTTCTGTAGCTCGTGATAGTGTGTCTTTGTCACTGAGCCAAGTGAAGACAGACACACAGTTTGTCACCTTCATGTAAAATCTCTCCTCTGTGTGTGTGTCCTCTGTGTGTGCTCTGGGTGTCTGTGTACGTGTGTGTGTGTGTGTGTGTGTGCGAGTGTGCATGTGGGGGTGTGCGTGGGTGTGTGCCTGTATGTTTGTATGTGTGTGTGTATGTGTGCGTGAGTGTATGTATATGCATGTGTATGTCTGTGTGTGTACGTGTGTGTGCATGTGTGTGTGTTTGTATGTAAGATAAGATAAGATATGCCTTTATTAGTCCCACAGTGGGGAAATTCCAGTATTGCACCGCACAGTTAAAGAACAGAAGGAAAATGGTACATGCAATAAAACAAGATAATAGATAATAGCTTAAAATTATTTAAAAATAAACGAAAAATAGACTCTTAGTATGTACAAAGGAGTAACAGTGCAGCATATAAACAGAATAAATCTCAGTAAAGTAACTTCAGTGGATTTACATGGTATTCAGTATTGCACATAGGTGTGGTTGAATGACACATGTTCAGTGTTAACAGTGTTGATTGTACAGTCTGACAGCAGCAGGAAAGACCTGCGAAACCTCTCCTTCACACAGCGAGGGTGAATCAGTCTGTCACTGAAGCTGCTCTCCAGGGCAGACAGAGTGTCCTGCAGGGGGTGAGACTCATAGCCCAGTATAGAAAAGACCTTAGCCAGGACCCTCCTGTCCCCCACCTCCTGCACTGAGTCCAGAGGACAGCCCAGGATGGAGCTGGACTTCTTGATGACCTTGTCCAGCTTCTTCCTCTCCCTCTCTGTGATGCTGCTGCTCCAGCAGACCACACCGTACAGGATGGCTGATGCCACCACAGAGTCATAGAAGGTCTTCAGGAGTGGCCCTCTCACTCCAAAAGACCTGAGTCTCCTCAGGAGATAGAGCCTGCTCTGGCCCTTCCTGTACAGTGCGTCTGTGTTGTGAGTCCAGTCCAGTTTGTTGTTCAGATGAACACCCAGGTACTTGTATGAGTCCACTCTCTCAATGTCCCTTCCCTGGATGTTCACTGAGGGGGCAGTAGAGTGGCATCTGCGGAAGTTCACCACCATCTCCTTGGTCTTCTCTGCATTGATGATGAGGTGGTTCTGCTGACACCAGTCCACAAAGTCCTGTGTTAGTCCTCTGTACTCCACATCGTCGTCATCCTTGATGAGGCCAATGATGGCAGAGTCATCAGAGAACTTCTGCAGGACGCAGCTGTCCGTGTTGTGTCTGAAGTCTGCAGTGTAAAGGGTGAAAAGAAAGGGCGCGAGGACAGTGCCCCTGGGGCGCCCCCACACTGTAGGTCCTGAGATCAGACACTCAGTTCTTGTGTGTTTGTGTGTGATGTGTATGTGGGGGTGTGCATGTATGTGTGTGTGACCGCTCCTGCTTTTGACTTCCAGAGTGTGTTTAAAAAAAACAAAAACGTCCAAGATAGATTAGTTAATACCATACTGTGGAACATTCCTGGCAAAGTCATAACATTTTAAAGGTCCCATATTACGCTGTTTTCTGATCTCTGCTATAATGTTGTTTCCTCATCACAAACAGACCTGGAGTTGTGTTTTGTTTCATTTACACATGTTTAACTCACAAACCTGCATATTTAGGCTGAGTTCTCTCAAACAGAAAACACTCTGCTCCACCTTGTGATGTCATGTAGTAATACAGGAAGTGCTCCACTGTGTTTTTAAACTTCACACACCTTCACTAGAATCATTTGGATGATTTCAGTCTTGGAATTGCCAATTTCTACTGAACTAAAGGTAAAAGGAAAAGGTTGACTTGAAAACTACCACTTTATGACATCACAAGGTGGAACAGAGCCTTTTGAGCTTTGGAGATGTAGACTAATAATAAAGTGCTACTCAAACATGTATGAATGAAACAAAACTCAACTCCAGGTATGTTTTTGAGGAGATACCAACACTCTAACATGTCTTACAGCTCACAGGAGTCATTTTTTCTCCCTCAGAGCACTTACATAGCGCTCCTTTAAAACAGTGGGCCACAAACATCTATCATGGCCACACAGTGAACAAAAATCCATTCTTTCTTTTGGGCAGATAAATCAATGTTGTCACCTGTCTCGCTACCTTCTGTGTGCTTTCTCTTTTCATTTAGAGCTTCAGTAACTTGTGTTTGGCCTCGGGGCTCAGACTTCGTTTAAAGTTCCACTACTAAAAAATCCACAATACCTACAAACAGAACGAGTCAATCAAATCACAAATAACTGGTTCAAAAGTCCTGTGAATTCCTGCCTGTGTTTTCTCTTTGGCTATTCAGCTTCATTTTAATTTTTGGTTAATATTTTTTGATTATTACAAAAAGACAAAATTGTATCAATCATGAATAACTTAACCGGGCTGTACCTGATTTTTTAAAATGTTAAAAAATAAAAATAAAATAGGATTTGCAAAGGTCCATAGTTATTCCTCACTTACCTTATGCATTCTGAACAACTCCCAGAGATCACTACGGAACAGTTTAGAATGCTAATGCGCACTTCCTGATTGTTAGATGATAAAAGTGTTTCTAATTAGATGCAGATAGGACACAGCTGACTTATTTTGACCTCGAGAGTTGCTTTTATAATATATCTGTACTGGGGCAAAACGATTTTCGCTCAAATACATGGGGAAATAGGGTTGAGGGCCTTTAAAGTGCATATGACAGTTTAGACACATTTTATTGTATTTTTGCACTTTTCTTCTGAACCTTTTTTTCTACAACCTGCCATGTAAGAGATGTAAAACTGATGAATATTTAGTACAGGTACCATCTCACCAGACCACGTCAGAATTAGAAAAACATGAAAACTGACGTATGCACTTTAAAGGGCACATATTACACTATTTTCTGATCTATGTTATAATGTTGTTTCCTCATCACAAACAGACCTGGAGTTGTGTTTTGTCTCATTTACACATGTTTAACACACAAAACCCTGCATATTTAGGCTGAGTTCATCTCTCAAACTGAAAACACTCAGTTCCACCTTGTGATGTCATCATGTGGTGATGAGGGATGGGACAATAGACAATAATATTGTATATCATGATAAAAAGGGTTGACAGTAATCATTCGTGGGACATTTTATATAATTGTGATGATTGCCAACAAAGATAATCACCATTATAACACCTGAATGTGCAGAAAAAAAACTACTTAGGGGCCCAGAACTGGACCCTCTTCCTATTAATTTTTTATTACAGGGGGCCCATGTGTGGCCCCTGTTCCACCATAATATTCTGTAAAAGTTATAATTATTCATATTCATAACAATTTTAATCATTATCGTGATATAATCGTTAATCGCAATTATTTTGGCCATGATTATCGTCATGCAAAATTTCAATATCGTCACATGCCACTGTGTTTTTAAACTCCATACACCTACAACAGAATCATTTGGACCATTTCAGTCCTGGAATTGTGAATCCGTACTGCACAAAAGTGAAAGTTGTTGTCATGAAAACCCCCACTTCATGACATCACAAGGTGGAACAGAGCATTTTGAGCATTGGAGATGTAGACAGACTAATAATAAAGAGTTACTCAAACATGCGTGAATGAAACGAAACACAACTCCAGGTATGTTTTTGATGAAGAAACAACATTATAAGATGAATAAAACCTCACAAGAGTCTGTTTTGTGTACTATAGGACCTTTAAATGTGATATGTGACTAAACTGGATGTCTATCATTAGGTTTTCTGAAACTGAAGCTCTCATTTCTCACATGAGCAAACAACAATTAGCCTTTTAATTTTAATTAGTACGACTGTCAGTGTTATTCACAAAATCCAATTAAAATCTCTTTGACCCAAACATCACTCATCAGTGTCAAAGCATGTGGTATTTTTCTGTTTTTTTCTATTTTTATTGTTTTTCAGTACAAGATTGCATATGTCTCTTTACCAGACTTTGCTTTTTGTAGATCGACTTTAATCTCCACATCTCTGCCCACACGTTATGTCTAAGGCCACTTCTGGTGCCCTTCAGAAAATCTCATTTTTGGTCTTTTTGGATGTCCTTCTTAAAGACCATGTCCGTGAATAAGAGAAAGTATGTGATGGGCATGGTTCAGTTCACTATACCACACCACCTTTACTGCGACATACACCAGCGCTGTCTCCAGGAGCGACACATTTTGGACTGGCCTTCAGACCCTCCTGACAATATCTGAATAAAAGTAGATCTGGATTTGGACATACTTTTAGGCAGATCCGTGCACTATTAACTACGTAGAAACAATGCAAACTAGTAATTATGTCATTGAGATTCTAAGGATTTTTATGGGACAACAGCTAAAAGGAGAAATTATTATTCATCTTTTTTGGTATCCATATATAAAAAAGCAGATTATGGTGGTCCCTCGCTATGTCACGGTTCACCTTGCTGTTTTGCGGAATTTTTTTGTGTGCAATTTTACAGGCTTTTTTTTACAGTGTATGAACGTGCATTGTGTTCTGCGTCCTGATTGGCTGAGGGACTGTAGACCATTGTCCATCAGTCTCCTGTGTTCAGACAAATTTACATAAATGTTAGATCGCAGTGTGACTCTGAAGTGCTGTATGTTTGCAAGTTTTCTCCCCGACAAAACCCAAAATGTCGATGAAACATTCTGCATCGATAAATTTCAGAAACACTTTGGACTTAAGGGTTTCATTTAAAGCGATCATCGAGGAAGAGGGATATAATATACGAAGGTTTAAACTTTGAGAGTGTTTAAACAAGAGAGAAATGTGAGAAAATGTTAATATCTGTCTGAGAAAAGTGTATAAAGTGTGTGGCGAGGGGTTTTACAGTTTTAAAACATATATAATAATTGTAAAAAATAAAGCTGACTACTTCACGGATTTCACCTATTTCGGATTATTTTTAGAACGTAACCCCCACGATAAACGAGGGACCACTGTAACTCATGATTCACAAGTTTAATCTGCCTTTATATAAATATGTTGTTTCCTAGTACTTTTTTCTGCATAAATAGCTGTTTTTGCATGAACTCCCCCTGCAGGTGTAGTCTTGTAAGTGCAGTTTGCGTCAGATACATAGAGATACGTAATAGTTTTGAGAGCTTTTACCCCGCACCCTTTTTAGTCACCAAACGATCAACAGGACATGCCTTTAGTCCAACAAGAATTCATACATCAGTGTACGCAGGCACTGGGGGCGAGGTGGGTTAAGTGTCTTGACCAAGGACACAACAACAGCATTCATCTGTGGGAGCTGGAATCACACCACTGAACTTAGGATCAATGGACAAACGCTCTACCGACTGAGCCATTGTGGCCCACTAGGACCCCACGCAGCACGATCACTCTTAAGGACACACTTCCACACCCTAAGAAAGCAAACAGTAATCTCCAAAAAACAATATTTACAGTTCCTGAGTCTTCTTCAGACTCTGACAGCAGGACAGGGACAAAAAACTAGACCATCTCTACCCAGCGGCAGTCCTTCCTCTTTCTGTTTGAATGTAAGAGATTCTGAGACCATACAGGGCTTCAAACAACCCTTCAATTTTTGACAATCCAAACACAGCCACCTATTTGTCTCGAACATGTCTCAAATGCCTCAAAAGACACCGCCTCTTAAATCTCCTTGTACCTTTCAGAACTTCATGACTTCTTTTACCTCAGACTTACAGACTAATCTCCTTCAGTTTTTTTTTTTATTTGTAAGCCATGTTTTTTTTTTGTTTTTTTTTTACCCAGACATAGTGTGCATTTCTCTGTTTGGCTGATACCTCTGTCAATCATAGCCGTTAGAATTCATAGCAATATTCAACTCAACTTTATTTCTATAGCACATTTAAGACAACTTCAGCTGACCTTACTACTTAACATAAAAGTCAACAAAAAACAACAAATATACAGATAAAACAATACACAGGAAAAGAACAATAAAACACTAGGTTATCCTGTTTATCTAGTATTAAATGCCAGGGAGGAGAGGTGGGTTTTCAGTTTAGTCTAGTCCATGGACTGTATAAAGAAGTGGACTAAGTGAGTGTGACATCACCCATAGCATTTGGTTTTAGTCAAATAAAGCTCATCGACGCTAGCAGTTATGCCGAGTTTCATATTTGGAATTCCGACCACGTATCATAGCAACCAAAGAGCCAATCAGGAGCAAATTCCACCCGCACTGCCAGTTTAGCAGGGAGCAAACACTTAGCAACAGGTTTGATTCACGGCATTGCTAACACTAGTGGGAGTGGCCTCGGGGAACGTAGGCACCTAATTTGTCTGTTATTGATGTTCATATCTTGATTTAATGGACACAATAGCGAAATTAAAAATACTAGGATCATATAGAGTGGGTTAATATAAACATTTTAAAATCAAAATGATGAGTCTGACAGCAGCAGTTACAGAGAGAGGGGCCACAGTTTTTTTTAATAGAAAGTGAATTGGAGTGAATTGGAACAGGAATTGTGCCCATGCTAACTTCCTATTTGCTTTGTCCATTTATATATACAGTCTGTGGTCTGGTTTTAAACTGTGTTAAAGCCTGAGAGGCCACAGAAAAGGCTCTGTCACGTCTGGTCTTGAGTCGGGCTTTGGGCACAGCCAGCACGAGGATATGAATATGATTCCAGACGACTGTATATGTCTTTGTATTATTAACTGTTATAAAATTGTGCAGTACAGGTTGCCAGGCTTCCAGAAACTGCTGATTACTGTTACATGAGTTGAGAGGCGGAGTGGTCATCATCTGAACAGTGTGTGGGCAGGTGTCAGTGTGAACCGCAGCCAGCTCTCCCTGTGCCCTGTTACATCACTGCTGTTTCATTTTTGTACAAGCATCAAGTATTTATGTTTACTCAAGTTTATCCAGGGCAAAGGTTATGAACTCTAGAAGTAGTACAGTCCAAACAGAGTGGTTTCAGCTGCGGGGCATATGCATTAAATCATTCATTTGAAATACAGGGTTTGACGTTAAAATAACAGTGTATAGTTGGACAAAAGGATGGATTGTATACTTTAAATACATACAAAGAGGGTTACTGCACTTACCATCTCTGTTATATATGATGTTATAGCATTATACATTGCAACTGTGACATTTAATTGTATTTTGCTAATGTTAATGAGTTAATGAAGAGCTATATTTACGCTTAAGTTTAGTTATTAAATATGGTACAGTGCACATTTATCAACATGTAGGCTCATTTTCATCTATAGTCCCATTGACAGGTTGATCACAGACAGAAAATAGGAGTTAGGTGTAAAACATTCAGTTCAGGCGAAAGGAGGCGCCTGATTTATTTGTTATTAATGTTCATATCTTGATTTACGGACATATTAGCAAAATAAAAACCCCAGGATCATGTAATAAGAACATTTTAAGACCAAAATGATGAGCCTGACAGCAGCAGTTACAGAGAGACGGGCAAAATTTTTTCAATAGAAAGTTAATTGGAACCAGAGTCGATGGAGTCGAAAGCGCGCCCATGCTCACAGTTTAGCTATGGTCATTTATATATACAGTCTGTGGTCCGTACACATGATCAAGACTAGTGATCAGTGAAATACAAAATATAGTCAAGCTAAGTTAGTATTGTCATGTAATTGTAGTAATGAAATGTGTATTTGTAGTGTGTTTGCCTGCCCAGGGACTGCAGAAGCTAAATTCGGTACAGATCAGCTTTTTTTTTTTTTGTAAGATTAATGACTTTCTACATAGTCCTTGACAAATAAAGACTTAACTAAACTAGAGATGTGATGTCCATGAACGAGTCGGCTCTTTTGAACGGTTCCTTAATGTGAACAATTGGAACTGGATCTCATTTTTAAAGTAACAAATCTTTTTCTTTCAAATTTGAATGCGTTTCTGTACTAAATAACATTGAACCAACACAAGAATCAGAGCAAGAATCAGAGCAAGCAAAAGAAACAGAAAGTGAGAGATTTGAGCACAAAAAAACGCATTTGGCATTGTAATAACAGCTTTTTAAAAATATTATTTCGATTATTCATAATTCCAAAGGGTAAACTCACTCCCACTCTCAGTTTGAACCATTTAAACACATCTGAGCCTTGGTCATTTCTCTCTGTAATTAGTTTGTAGATAAAATGAGTTCTCACACTGGCTTCTATCATAAATAAATACAAAAAGAGCCAGTGTTTTGAACGGCTCTGAAATGAATGGATCCGGAAGAGACGGATCCCATAAGAGAGCCGAAAGTCCCATCACTAAACTAAATTAGAACAACTCTGGCTGTCATAATTATGTCTATAAGAGTGCCCAGGCGCATTTGGCAGCAGTTAGCATTGATCATGTGTCAGCAAACAGTTGTAGATGTGGTCTTAATATCCACAGACATTAGATTTATTATATTTAGCACAACAAACTCCACAGGCAGCAGATATGAGCTCAGCCAAACACGCAAACTGCAACACATCAACTGGTATTCGCCAACGCAGCTCGCCTCTTTCCTTCTGATTTGTGCTGGTACATTGATAGATTTTAGAGTGAAAACGTTGATTGTCTGGAGCCTGTGTGAGGTACAGCTCGAGGGAAGTGGAAAAAAGTCCCAGTTCTTGCACCATGAGAGAGTTTAAATTACACTGACACACCATCGCACTGGGGGGGCTTGTCTCCTGGACGTGACAGTATCTAACCACATTGTCCACTTTAAACTCAGGAAAAGTCCAATCTGTTGGTGGTCTGGATGTATTCACATTTCGTGATGTGGAATAAAAGTGTGAGTGCTGAGCAGATGACTTCAGCAGCACGAGGGGCTTGCGTCAGGCCACAAAATGAAATGGCGGCTTTGTCGGTTATCACAAGACTCAGCGGATGAAATTAAAGTTTTTAAAGTGGTTTTATTTTATAGTGCATATGCTCGGTGATACGACTATCCGTCCATCCATGCATCCATCCATTTTCTTTGCAGGGGAAGTAGTCTACGCAGGAACTCCCAGATTTCCCTCACCCCAGACACTTCCTCTAGCTCCAGTGGCGGGACCCTAATGCGTTTCCAGACCAACCGAGAAACATAGTCCCTCCTACATGTCCGTGCTACTGCTAATATCATCAAAAAACATAGTTAACATAAGTTTTTAAGATTTTACCAAAAAAAAATCTGCCCTATTTTAAAAAAAATATATATTTTATTGTTTTGAAATTCATAATTGTACTTCCTGGTTGGATGCAGGTCGTAGATATGACATAGAGGTAACTACGCAACTGTTACCTAGCAACCATGGTGCAAACAAGGGCCAAATTGCGTCCTGCGTAATAGTTATGATTAAACTCATTCAACTAGATCAGTGCTTCTCAATTATTTTCTATCATGCCCCCCTATAAAGAAGAAAAAATGTCGCCCCCCCAAAAAAAAAGAAAAGAAAAGAAATGAAATGATATAATGAAATTTAATTAAATATCAAATAAATTAAAAAAATAAGCATCAAATGAATAAATTAAAATTAAATAAATATCAAAATAATACATTAAAATTTAATTTATATCAAATTAAAACAAGTACGATCTATTCGCTCTCTCCTGGTCTTTGCTGCGTGCGCGCTGCATACAGTACTATAGTGTCATACGCGGAGTCATGTGAAGTGAACAGGAAATATAGATGTATTTATATGTTCACAAAAGACTAGGTTCAGGGTGAAAACAGGATGTTTTGAGGGCTCATATGTTATTTTGAAGGCTTTCTGGGTATAGTAGAAGACAGACTATATACAGACTGTCACTTAGCTGGTAACCAGAACATGTATTGCATAGGCTACTACATGTAGTGTGTGACTATAGCAATGCTTCTCAATTATTTTCTATCATGCCCCCCCCTATAAAGAAGAAAAAATCCCCCCCCCCCCAAAAAAATAAATAAATAAATAAATAAAAGAAATGAAATGATATAATGAAATTTAATTAAATATCAAATAAATAATTAAATATCAAATAAAAAAATAAACATCAAATGAATAAAATTAAATAAATATCAAAATAATACATTAAAATTAAATTAATATCAAATTAAAACAAGTAATTTAGCAATTTGGTACGCCACCTTATATGATGCTTGGTGCTTGCTGCTTTAAGTGACATTTACAAAGCGGGATGATTGTTGTTAATATTTGGCACGTTTATGCTGAAAAAACTCCAGCGTCTTATCAGCGTGACTGAAGTGTAATGAGGTGGCCATAGTGTCTCTTTAGCAAAAGTGTTTCTTGTTCACTGCCCTGTGTCACGATCTGTTCGCTCTCTCCTGGTCTTTGCTGTGTGCGCGCTGCATGCGTGCTGCATGCGTGCTGCGTACCCGCTGCATACAGTACTACAGTGTCATACGCGGAGTCATACGCACTGCCCCCGGTATCTTACCGCCCCACTATTTGAGAACCACTGAACTAGATGAAAACACTTCTAGTTTGTTAAATCAATTTGCAATCTTCCAGAAAAATGCCTTCCTTGTACTATCCAACCCAAAGAACAACCTCATGATTAGAAAAAAACAAACATGAAAACCTCTTTTTAACGATTACACGTTTAAAGCATTTTTACAACAAATATTTTTCTAATTAAAATTCTAAATAAATCTTTCCTGAGTTTAGTTTGAGTTAATCTTTGCTCATGGCTAGAAAACTCAGCTCTGCCACTTTCGATGTTCTTATTTGCATAAAAAGAAATGTATGAATAATTTATAAATCCGTATCAGAAAGTTACAGAGACCTTCTAGCCGATCCAACTCCTTATGGTTTTGATTTACTTTATATTTGCTTGATAAGGTTCTTACTCAATCGATCATCTTGTATCATCATCACCAGCGCCCCAGTGGTCATTAAAGAGAACACTACCTTGTTTATTCTGTAAATAGAGACACCCAGAAACGATTACTGTTACATGAGTTGAGAGGCGGAGTGGTCATCATCTGAACAGTGTGTGGGCAGGTGTCAGTGTGAACTCCCTGTGCCCTGTTACATCACTGCTGTTTCACTTGTGTACAAGCATCAAGTATTTATGTTTACTCAAGTTTATCCAGGGCAAAATGACTAACTCTAGATTTTAGACTGTATAAAGAAGCGGACTAAGTGAGTGTGACGTCACCCACAGCGTTTGGCTCCATTCAAATGAAGTTCATCGAGGCTAGAGCAGTTATAAAGGCAAATTTAGAGCCAAATTGCATATTAGGAACTCTGACTACAAGTATCATAGCAACCAAAGAGCCAATCTGCCAGTATATTATAGGCTATTTCATTTTAATGTCAAACCCTGTATTTCAAATGAATGATTTTATGCATCTGCCCAGCAACTGAAGCCATTGTCTGGACTATAGACTGTATATATAAATGGACATAGCTAACCTGCTAGCTGGTGTGTTCAAAATAGGAAGTGAGCATGGACGCACTCCCGGCTCCATCGACTCCTAAACCAGCGGTGCAGGCGAGAAGGGGCATTACCATCAACAGCCTCGCTCAGGGTTGGCTCTTTGGTTGCTATGATACTTGTGGTCGAACTTCCAAATGTAGATCTCGGCTCCAAATGTGCCCCTATAACTGCTCTAGCCTCGATGAGCTTAATTTGACTGGAGCTGAACGCTATGGGTGACGTCACACTCACTTGGTCCACTTCTTTATACAGTCTATGTGTTTTAGTAAAGAATAAAACTGTTTAAGAGGCAGCATATGACACAAAACCAAATTTAGTTCTGTTATTTATTTATTTCAAGCTGATTAATGAACACAAAAAGTAAGTGTACATGTATACTTAGATCTGGTTTGAGTGGCTCAGGTACTGCACCATAACACAGATTTACAGTGAATGTGCACATGCTCCCACAGGTCATCAATAATGTGATTAAACGAGGTCAGTCTGGTCTGGCACAAACCCAAAATGTGAGTGTGAGGAGCAGTGATTTCAGAGGAGCAGCTATAGGAACTACACTCACTGCTGTTTTTAAAATGGACTCGTTTTTATACAGCGCTTTTCCACCTTCAAGACACTCAAAGGACTTTACAACAAGGAACCATTAACCCATTCACACACACATTCATACACCAGTGTACGCAGACACTGGGGGCGAAGTGGGTTAAGTATCTTGCCCAAGGACACAACAACAGCATTCATCCGTGTGAGGTGGAATCGCACCACCAACCTGTGGGTCGGTGGATACTCTCTGTACTACTGAGTCCCATCTGTCTGCAGCTGCTCTGCTCCACATAACCCAGTTTGGATGGAGGACTTACATCTGAAGACTCTCATGAGCGTGTGTCTTTGATGTATCGACACAAATCACTTTCTGGTATTATTAAAAAAGAAAGTAATTCAAATTGCACATGCTAAGAAAACATGACACACTTAGAACGTTCTCTGTGAATGAATAAAATTAATGGGCTCGACACACGGGGAGCGACTAACGACAGCGTGCAGCGACACTCATTGCATAGACTTTAAAATCGAACACACGGGCAGCGACAAACTGCAGCGACGAGCGGCAGCTTGTCACGTCGCGCTCTGCTCCAGAGCAGATCGCGAGTCTCCTACTCGTCTGATTGGCTGTTTATTTGGAGGAAATTTTGAGGTTAAAAGCGGTAGATGGGAAAAAGATGCTAAAATGAAATCTTGTAAAGTTTTGCTTCGTTTGACTAAAATATTACAATTGGTTGCACTCTACAAAAAAAAAAAAAAAAAAAAAAGCGATCCTGGGTCCACCCTATTCTGCAGCTAATTCTGTTTAATGTAAAAACCTTAAATAAATATATTTTTTTAAATGTTGAATCAGTCTTCAATACATTTGGTTATTAGCCTCCATAAATTTATCTGAATTAACATATTTGCGCATGTTAACTTACCACTCATATTCACCGTGGCACCAACGAGTTCCCAGGCAGCTGCTTTTTTTGATATATCTCGGTAGTCTCTTTGAGATGTCAAAAAGAATTGGGAAATCCGACACCGTGAGTATAATTTTCTCCTCCATGATGTTTCTGAAGTGGACAGTGCATTGGCTTGTCAATCAAGCTCTCGCTGATTGGCTGTTGTGCAGGCGACAGCGATAAAAGTAGAACATTTTTCAACTTTCATTAGTCGCGTCGCAGGCCCACGTGTGCACGTCGACATGCACGAGTGCGAGGTTTTCACGTGCACGACTTTCGCTTGTCGCGGAGGTGAGAGAGACGAGCGATTTTCGCAGTGTCGCACAGAGACCATTGAAAATAAATGGAGAGCGAGCGACGCCGCTCCCCGTGTGTCGAGCCCATAACTCTTTACAATGTGTCATTCATTCAGTGATGGTGAGTTATGTTTGTAGCCACAGCTGTCCTGGGGCAAACTGATAGAAGCAGAGCACACAGCACCGGACTTTTCAGAGCTTTTATCGATGTTATAGTTGTTTCCACTCAGCACTTACTCACATGAATTGTTTTTGGAGTGATTCGTGCATGTTTGAGGAATCTTTAATCACTTATTTTCAAGACGTCGTTTTGACGATCAATCCCTGTTTTCATCTCCACCAGTACACACCCGCTATGACGTACGCATTTCGTTCTCCAGTTTTATTTTCGTAATCGGTGATACTCATTGGATTTGACAGTATCACATAGTCATTTTGGTACTTTTTTTTTTTTAAGCCAGCTAGTGTGATGTGCAGCTGTCCAGAGGAGATGCTGGCGACGTCAGCTCCCATTGGGCACCGCAGTGTTTTTTACGTAAAACTCAGTGGACTTGTTTCTCTTATTAAGCCATTTTAGATGAATATTGTGATCTAAAATATGCAAATTATAACATAATTCGGATTCACAGGCGTCCGATATTATAACTATCATGCACACACAAGCACGATAGGACTGATTTAAACCTTCCATGTCCATAGTTTTGTCCGCCATCAAACTTTAAGCAAGTATCCATCCATCCTGAGGGATTACACAGATATACGTAAAATAGATATTTGTTGATTTTTAAAATTTGTTTTATTTCATTATGCTTCACAACTGTGGTTTTGATTAGAAAAGCTGTATTTTGTTGGTGAATTGACTCGTGGGAAGGGCTTTGGTGAATTAAACTAATAAAAGTCTCCATCTCTCAGTCTGTTTGGGCCAAGGCTCCTCACAGAGAACGTAATTACGAGGACTCGTGATTTATGAAGCATTTTTCAACTTGTGAATGCTGCAAACATCTTTCTATTCTCTCGCCTTTGTATCACACTCTTCTTCAAACTTTTTAGGAACACCGAGCACAATAACTTTTAACTCCACCATTATTACACGGGAATAGCAACCTGTCGAACACCACCAATCACTCATCAAACCTCATAACTAGGCAGCACAGTCGCTGAGTGGCAACACTCATGCCTCACAGCAAGAGGGTTTGGTTCGATCCCCGGGTCGCCCAGGCCTTTCTGTGTGGAATTTTGCATGTTTCTTCCCGTGTCTGGATGGGTTTCCTCCGGGTACTCCGGTTTCCCCCATCAACCAAAACATGAACGCCCTTCGAGACAACTGTTGTTGTGATTTTGGGCGTTACAAAAATAAATGAATTGAATTGAATAACTAGCAATGTGAGTGAGGTGTCTTGCTCAAGGACACAAAAACAGCACGCATATGTCCAACTTTTGAGCCGACAGAAGAGTATTTGGTATAAAATACGACAGCTGACCGTTACATTTGTGCCTAGAGCAGCCCTCATTAGCTGAGAGCCAGACCAGTGCGCTCTAAACGATATTACAAAGTGTTTTTTCTACGCCAGGCTTGGTTAGATCATTCGTTTTCACACTGCAGTAGCCAATGACAATGAAATTAACATAATAATTCATTAATATGCAAATGAGTCCAGATGCTGAACAGTTTAGCTTACTTTTGCACAAGAGCTGGAAATGTGGAATTGAGGGATGAAGCCTCACGGGTACAAAGAGAGTGGACTTCAGTCAAAGCGTTATTAAAATAAAAACTTTTGCTGTCAAGAACTAGTTATAATTTTGCAAGTTTAATTTCCTGTACCTGGTTTAAATGTATTTTTATATTTTTTAATCAATATACATATACAGTACCAGTTTTCTCTTTATTTTGTACTACTTTCTACATTTATATACACACAGTAGGCACAAAATATATGAAGTAAGACATATGGCATTATGTAGTATTGAAAAAACACGTAAACAACTTTTTAAAAATATCTTTTTTATTCAAATCAAAGTAGCCACCCTTTGGTTTGTCGATAAAAATATTTAGGTAGGTATTAGGAGTTTTTCTTTGCTACCTAATTTCATATATCTGGCTTCATATATTTGATGTTTTCTATATGTATATAAAATGTGGAAAGTAATAAGAATAAAGAAAAAAAAAACATTGAATGAAAGGGTGTGTTCAAATGTTTGTGTTTCAAGATAAATCCTCTTCACATAATGTATTGCTTATTAAAAGTTGCCAGGTGAGAAAATAACTGAAACTGTTGAATATGATCTAATCATTTTACAAAGCATTTTCTCAGGTAATGACGAATACAAAAGCTACAGACAGGGTCAGTGTTTTTCATCCAATCAGGTGCGTTGTTGCAAGGAATCATGGGAAACCAACTGCTGGACACTATCCTAGACACTTGATTATCTGATGTGGTGCATTTTCAAGAGCTGACAAAAAGACAAAGACAAAAAGCTTGAAGTAGAAAAAGATTGCAAAAGAAAAATTGAATTCTGTCGGCGAAACGTCTTCACTCTAAAACTTTTGTCCATTTGACACAATAGAATTTTTTCTTTAGATATGGATCATACTTGGACGACTGAGAGATTACACAGATAGGCAGAGATATGAGAAATATAAGGAAACAACAGCATGACACTATCTCAAACAGTAGTTTTTGTGTTATAGTGCAATATCACAGCGGCAGAATGGCAGAAGTGGGCGGGGCTAGAAGTTCAAACTAAAACATGTTCCTGACTCATGATTTGGAGGTCAGGTACAGACCCTGTATAGGAGACCTGTTGAGCTTGTATCTATAATCTATACTCTACGACACCTGTGGATCATTATGTTGTAATTTGCACATTTTAAATTATAATATTCATCTGTGCCCAATGGGAGCTGACGTCGCCGTAAACGCCATCACAACAAAGCGCTGTATGCTGTTGGTGCCTCCTATGGATAGCTGTACTTTACACTAGAGCAGCAGATTTTAAAAAATTTGTACCAAAATTACTACGCAACACTTCTGAATCCTACAAGTATCATTGATTAAGAAAATAACACTTGAGAAAGAAGTAAGTACAGTATTTTCTGGACTATAAGTCGCACCTTTTTCATAGTTTGTCCGGGGGTGCGACTTATACTCAGATATGACTTATTTGTGAAATTATTAAAATATATAATTTCACATCTTAGTTATTGTCATACTGACAACTGTGCGAGGGTACTATAGGCTTGTGACCAGTATGACAGCTACGAGAAAGGGGCGCTTCATCTACTATGGAGCAGGTGAAGTTGTTCAGAAGCGACACCGAGGATGAAGAATTCAATAGATTTAGAGATTTGCAGTGAGATCCAGAGTAAACTTGTTCGCTTGTTTTTTATGCTTTATTTATCTGATTAACTGTTAATATCTTACATTAACACACCAGACATGTGTTCAGTTCTGTCTATGCTTCATGTAGCTGAATAAACATAAATGTGTTATATTAGCGTGCTGTACTTCTATTCAGCCTGTTGTTCTCTATTTTATTATTATTATAACTTGACTTTCAAGATAAAATGTCCATTATTGGTCTCGGATTTTATAAAATAAATTTCCCCCAAAAATGCAACTTTACAGTCCAGAGCGACATATATATGGGTTTTTTTTCTACATTGTTACACTTTTTTTTCGCTGTTGCGACTCTGGAGCGACGTGTAGTCCAGAAAATACAGTACATCACAGTGGGTATGTACCGGTAGTGGTGAAAATGGGGGTTGATTGTCAAAATGGCGTCTTGAAAATAAGAGATCCTCAAACATGCATATATCACTCCTGATACAACTTTAGGTGTATCTGGTGCTGATGATGGAGGTGGATTTCTTCATTGGAACATCAGAGTTCACATTTTTTCTTGAAGACAGAACTTACGTGAACTTACTTTTGTTGTTTAGAAGAGTCAAAATGCCAGTTACATTACATTAGCATCTGTTGAGTTCCTTTCACAATAAAACACATCTGGTATTTCAAAATAAACCTTTTTCTGGCTCATTTACAATAAACTTCAGTGTACTCTTTTTTGTTTCTTTCAATTAATACTTTTTTCCAAATAATAATGAATATTTCTAACATTAAATGCAGTGAGGTTACAATAGCTATAACATAAATAAAAGCTCTGGAAAGTCCATTTTTCCTAAGTCCGCTTTAGACACGTCAGTAAACATCTCCAGCTCCTTTACATTTTCTCACTGTTTCTCATTCTGTGTATTCTTCCTTTTACTAGAAAAACACACTTTACAAAAGCCATCTTCTCTGGTTCAGTTAGCTCCTATGCTCTGTCTGTTTTCCTGTTGTGTGCAGTGTACACAGCATGTTTTTAAATCTATAAATATTTAAATGTTGTTTGAGGAGCGCAGCAGTGATTTTCAAACCGGAGCCCTGCACACTGTTCTGCTCCCACCTGCATGTTTTTATGGGACAATGGGATGTATTTGCATTGGAGCGGAGCAGGGAGCAGTCACATAGATACAACACTTCAATGCTTTCTTTCTGGCAAACCATTTTTTGAAATTGGCAACGTTTCACAACCAGTCCTCCTCACCTGTTGTTTCAGGGATGGATTAAAGGCTCAATACCTGATCTTTTCCCCCCATATATGAGTCAAATTTGACTTGCCCCAATTCAGATACATCACCCGAACACTATTTTATGTTTGCTTCTTCTTTATTTCCATGATTCTTTACTTCATAGATTCTCACTGAAGGCATCAAAAGTACACATATGGACTGTAGTGGAAAAACTAAAAACTAAATCACAAAAACAGGAAAAAGGAAAAAAAAAAATCATAATAAGACTTGCTTTAGATCAAATAAATAAATAAATGAAATAATAATAATAATAATAATAATAATAATAATAATAATAATAATAATAATAATAATAAATCGTAATAATAATAATAATAATAATAATAATAATAAATAATAATAATAATAATAATAATAATAATAATAATAATAATAATAATAATAATAATAATAAAAGTAGCCATCCTTTCCTGTGATCACTGCTTTTACCTCTTGGCATTTCTTGACCCTGACGTGGCACAGCTGTGAAGTAAAAAACATGGGACTTTATCATGAAGCTCACTGAGAGAAGGTCAAGGTTTAGCAGCTGCCCACAAAGCAAAGAGTGGATTTGAATAAAAAATATATATAATTTTTTTTTTCTTTGCTACATATTTCCATATACCTTGCTTCATATATTTGAAGTATTTCATATGTATCTAAAATGTAAAACATAGTAAAATAAAAAAAAAAACATTGAGTGAGAGGATATGTCCAAACGTTTGACTGGTCATGTTTATTGCATAAGCAGTTCTTGAGTCCACTGTGCACGTCTGCATCTGATTAGAAAGCATTTTACTCTCCGATAATCAGAACATGCTATTTGTTATTAGCTTTACTGTCACTACAAAACTCTGCTATGGTCTGTCTGTGTAATCCCTCAGTCGTCCATAGCAAAAGATGAAATTTAAATCTGTCAACTGGACAAATTGTTGTAAGAGTGAATGTTTCTCTGCTCATCCAAGCCACTTCTTCAGTTCTGGTCAGATTGCTGGTGGACACTGCTTTATATCTATCTGAAGGGAGGGGCTAACTACATTGGAAGTGAAATGACCCTATTCAACCTTTAATGGCCCTCCTATTGTTCAGTTTTGTTTCTTTTTGTTAGCTTTGGGTCTGAGGATGGAATCATGGTCTGGAAATTTGTGAAAAGCACTTATAGCACCTATAGGCTTAAAACAAGTGAAGAATAATTTTGGACCACTGCAAACCATTTAAAATGCACTAGTTCTATTTTCATGTTTTTAACATGGTAAAAATCAGGTATGGTGCCTTTGAGGATCTCGGACACACCGTTTTTTATAAGCGGTTAGTCCCTTGGTCTCCTTTCTGACAATGAGATCATCAATCATTATTATTCATTTGGGAGTTTCACAATTAAAACAACCATAATTAATTTGAACTGAAGTCGGTGTTGTCCTTGTAAAGTCCTGACCCTGAATGCAGCACGGGTCTGGTCTTACACTCTCAGCTCTGCTCCACATGTGTTTTTGTGGTTGTGCCTCTGGTGCTGCCTCACTTCAGACACAGACTTCAGACAGTGTTTGAGAGAGACTAAAACAGCCGTGACCTCCTGCTCTTTGGGTTATTCCTCACCATTTTTGTTCTCACTGACTTGTGTCATCCCTCTTTTGTCCAGGAGGTCTCCATTGTAGCAGGACCACTTTTTCCACCACTGGATTTCAATTCTAAAAATCTGCTGTAGTATTTATTGCATTTCCAAAAAGCACATCGACCTAGTTCAAAACAGAGACCTTAGTTTTGGATAAATGAGAGCTACTGGGCTTCAATTCACAAAGGAGGATCAAGAAAGTCTGGGTTTAAGAGTTAACTCAGAGTCGATTTCCCCAGAGACAGACAGAGTTAGAGCAGAGTGGAGCAGAGTTACAAAACTCAGAGATAGTACACATGGAGTTTAGCTGAGGACACAAGACTGTATAAACAGAGGACAGAAAAGAGCATTCACCATGGCAACGGCAAACTAGGTGAAGCTTTTCTTCTCAGAAGGACAGGAAGTCATGTGACCCTGGGTTATGCTTTGGACTAATGTGGAAGAGAACATCGTTTAATCAGTCCATACAAAGTTAGTAAAAAGATACAAGTAAAATTACTCAAAAGGCCCACATAACTTTGTTGTAGTTTTCTTAAAAATGTTAAAGCATTATTTTAAGTTTTAAATATTTGATTTCAGATTTAAAATTACATAAGAGTAAAAATACAGTACATATATACAGTAAAAGAAAAAAATCAATTCTGTCAACTGGATAAAAAAGTTCTTCAGTTCTGGTCAGATTACTGATGCCTTATATCTATTTAAAGGGAGGAGCTAACTACACTGAAACTAACACACCTGCACTTTACAGTTTCTAGGTCTATTGAGCCTGTGCCTGAGTCATACTTAACATAATCATTCCGGCCTCTAATGGTGCTCTCACACATATTAGCATACTGGCTATTAGGCAAACCAAGGCAAGTTTATTTGTATAGCTCAATTCACGCTGGCTATTACACAGACATTTTCAAATTACTATTTCATCTAATCTAAGATGTTGAGTGCTGCAAAGCCCAATGAGTATTTTTAAATGTAGCCTCCATAAATCAAATTTGTAAGTGCACATACATCACATTGAATACATTGGTTTATTCATCTCATGGTGTGTACTTCCCATCACACTTTAGCGCAGAGGGGACAGGGCTGGTACTTCTAAATGAAATAAGTGTAAAGTAGATGTCAAATCATTACGTTTCTGTCAAGCCTCGTTAAGAGCAACTGGTCCATCTGTGACTGTCATACCAGAGCTCTCCTTCAGGAGCTGAGTCTGTCAAATCAGAGCTCTCCTTCAGACTGTGTGACTGTCCAATCAGAGCTCTCCTTGAGACTGCGTGACGGTCCAATCAGAGCTCTCCTTCAGACTGTGTGACCGTCCAATCAGAGCTCTCCTTCAGACTGTGTGACCGTCCAATCAGAGCTCTCCTTCAGACTGTGTGACCGTCCAATCAGAGCTCTCTTTCAGACTGTGTGACCGTCCAATCAGAGCTCTCCTTCAGACTGTGTGACCGTCCAATCAGAGCTCTCCTTCAGACTGCGTGACCGTCCAATCAGAGCTCTCCTTCAGACTATGTGACCGTCCAATCAGAGCTCTCCTTCAGGAGCAGACTGTGCTTACACTCAGGGTTAGAGGAATAACACCTGCTTCAGACCAGGTTAGTTTCAATCAGTGTTACCACGGCAACAGGCTCTGTACCCTCTTTGTGAAACAGACTGGACTGAGTTTCCATCTGAGTCAGATTTACTTTTCAAAACACTTTCTTTGTCAAAAAGGGCCCTGGTGGGAGGATGAACCAGAGCACAAATGAACACAAACTCAAACTCTACTCATTTTACAGACAAAAGGAGCATAATGTAGAGAAATGAGTGCTGAAAATGAAATATTTTTAATTGAATTTGATTTATTATAGTGATGCCAGTAATGCAGATGTACTGGCCTGTCGTGCTTTAGTACATAGACCCCGGTAGCATGTGTGAATGTGTGACCTTTCCTCAGGCCTGGACACTCGTGCTCGTGAAGGTGAACCTTGGTAATATTAAAATCCAGTTTGATGAGTATTTTGCATTCCCACAGCTGCTTTGTATGCGGCCTCTACCCTCCCCTCTCCTGCACAGGGGTCGTACTGGACCAGTCCCTCTAAAACGCCTCTTTATGTCTGGTCCCAGAGCTGTGAATCACTGCAGAATACTGAACATGTGTCTTCAGTCCCTATTGAACCATCATTAGTGCCGATGACCTCAGCTCTCCATTCTAATCATCTGAAAGAACTGTCTTTATAATGGCAGTCTCACTTTGGTCAGTCTATCCCAGGGCAGCTGTGACAACGAAAGTGAAAGGATAGTGACTGTGCAGCACTTTGAGAGGCTAGTCAAGATAATATCATAGACATTATGTATGAATGGACATAGCTAACCTGCTAGGCGCTACATTCCAAATATGAAGTGATCATGGGGGCGCTTCGAGCTCCATTGACTTTGGCTTGAATTCTCTTGAAAAACTGTAGCTCCTCTCTTTGTAACTGCTGCTGTCAGACTCGTCATTTTGGTCTTAAAATGTTCATATCAACCCGCTCTACATGATCCTGGTGGTTTTATTTCACTATTGTGTTTGTAACTCAATATATGAACATTAATAACAGATAAATCTAGAGCCAAACGCTATGGGTGACCTCACACTCACTTAGTCCACTTCTTTATACAGTCTATGGCTAATATGAGTTATTATCTATCAAATATAAAGGTCGTCGCTGTGGTGATGGTGCATGGA